>NW_027498185.1:0-128840 GCF_021521415.1 Bidens hawaiensis
CTCGAACAACAGAAATGAAAAGATAACCGGAAAATAGTTTAAATCAATATCAAAGAAACGAGTTGATAAGATAAAGATTGGACCCAAACTGAGAAGTATTATATATATATATGTATATATATGCTCCCGTATATATATATATATATATATATATATATATATATATATATATATATATATATATATATTATGTAGGTCATATTTCCCACGGTTCGTTCCCGGGCCTTATATATTAAGCGCCTTCATGGTACTGTCACATCACTAGATTTTGTTTAAATTTTCTAAAGCATCATCGTATTCTCGTTCACAGGTAACACCGGTTTTTATCTGTCGTAAAACTACCCGATCTCAACATCTTTAGGTGCAATAGTTAGTTATAAAAGAACGTTATTTTTTTATAACTTAGATCAGTATAAAGGATATTATTAATTAGGGTAGAAGTAAAATATTTTATTTGTTATGAACAGATATAATATTAATTATAATAATAATAGTATTAATTTTGGTAAGATATAATTTTAATTAGAATAGGAATTAATACTGATTATAACTGAATATAATATTCGTTACGACAAGATTCAACATTACCGGTAGTACCGTACATACACGTATCCATATACCTTGTTGCAAATAAGCACGTATGCACGTTACATATATACTCCACATCACCTTTATACACGCATGTTACCATTTTTACCTATCGGTATGTTTCGCGACTTCTCCCCGAATTCCCTCGTACAAGCAAGTCTGTTATTACGTTCCGGATCATAATAACTCACTTGCCCTACGAGTTCATCCCAGCATCCATCAGTATCTATCGTTACTCTTTATTAAGTTTCCCAGATTTATCTCGAGCCTACGGTTATATTTCAGGCATCCTAAGGGATAACCTAATCCTTTATAACCAATGGCTCTGATACCAACTTCTGTCACACCCCGTTGAGCGATTTGCGGAAGCGTAAAATGGAAAACTAACAGATACAACTGGTATCAAATACATTTTTCATAAACAAACATTACTAACTAATTTACAATATATTACATTGTTCTAACATCTTTTACAAACTAGGTGATATAATCAAAACTAGCTATTCAACTACTTTACTTCTAACTCAAATGCTCACAGCATCGATCACAATCCAAACTTGTAGCACATAAGTAATCTACTCCACCTTTCTGATTACCTGAAAAACATGTTTAAAGAAAAGGTAAACCACGAATAATTGGTGAGTTTCATAAGTTTTAACGAAATCAGTTCTGCGTACCACACAGTCGTAGTTTGCTTGTATGCGCGTATATAAAAATTGTATTTACGTTTGTATATATGTACAGCTGTGTCTCTGTGTGTACATATGCATGCATGTAAGTTTATAATAATAATTCGAAATTACGATAAAATCGTGATTGTTTGTTCATACTACGTGTTTCCAATTTCCGTGTTTAATCAATCACTGTGGCCCCCCTTCCGTCCACAACGGTTCCGCGTAACATCAACCACTGTGGCCCCCCTTCCGCCCACAACGGTTCTACGTGAAATTCAACATTAAACATTGTATACACAAATAATTAATATTTCGTACTCCTATTCACATAGCATGTATATAGACTTACACATATATGTATATATATTTATGCACATATATAGCATTTATCACGTATCACCAAACACTGTGGCTCCCCTTCCGCCCAAAATATCCTCGTGGCATCCACTGTCCACGTTATCCCCATGGCCGTTACAGACCACGTTATCCCCATGGCTGTTACAGACCACGTTATTCACCCATGGCCGTTACAGACCACGTTATTCCCGCAGCTTGTTATGTTTAACAATACACAACGTATTTATATAAATGTATTTTCATGTGTAATTTCATTATGTTTTGGTATTCGTACCATGTCCACTTAATTTATCATTCAACTTAATTTATCATTCAACAATACTATTTACCATTCATTCGCATGTAATCAATAGTTATGTTTGTAGGGACTTTTTGTATTTAAACGTTCAGGGGATTTATATCCTGAACCATTTCCAGATAGATAACGTATGTAACTATGCTTTTCACCCCAAAAATTTCATAAATAGTTTGAAAAGAGGGGTCATGAAACTCACGGTTTTGTAGGCACTCAGTGCGAGGTCAGCTCGGGGTTCGTTTCCCTTTCTATCACTTAGTCCCTATAGTCCATATTATAATAATATTAATATTATAATATTATTATAATCTTTATACTAAGCTGGGCTGTATAGCTAGTCTGGCTGTGGCTGTAACACCCAGAAAGTGTCAATAGGCTTAGATTGTGATGTTGTTCAATGTCTAATGTTTAAAATCGAACTTGGCTCAGTTTCCCCGTTTTACCAGCTGGGCCAAGTTGCTCGTTTACGCGTTTGGAAAACAGTTATGGGGATGTAAACTTGGGTAAACGTGTTGGTCGATAAAATGATTAAGTTATAAAGAAAGATCACAATTCTGGGGTATGGATTCACTACGAGGCTTGTTTTCGTTTATTCAGTTTGATTTGGAGAAAAATGCACACAATCTATCCAAATTGTCCGGATTTCTCACAAGAAGTTCGTTTTTACATAATTAATCCGAAATTATGCTTTTTGATCGTTTTTTATGTTCTGATATTCCAACACGTTCGTTAATCACAAACTTGCCGGTTTTCGTTAGAATTTAATTTATTTAATCTTCAAATTAGCATAACTAATTATCCGTTAATAATTAGATGATGAAAATTTAGAAAATTATCAAATAAAATATGTAGATGTTTATAAAAATATTTCTAGAATTATTTACTGATTTATAAATTATAAAAAAAATAATTTTATATGCTATATTTAGCCCGAAAATCATCCGTTTATACCAAATGATTTTCAAAAAATCCGCCAAAATTCCTGAGTGACCAAAACACTTCCAAAAATAACATATATCAATTCCAGAAGCTAACAATATTGCCAAATAACATTTTCGAGCCAAATACGGCTATGAAAATCCGAATAAACGCAAATGCAATAAACATACCTTGGGTTTTCCAAATGACCCCAAATTTCTTATGTGATCATAATATATTAAATCTGAGTTCCCCACAAATTTTCATAATTTTTCAAGCATTTTAACTAGTTTTCCCAAATAAACATCCTAATTCGGTAATAAATTCGCCAAATATTCTCGGATTGTCGAAAAATTACCAAATTTGAACAGGGACTCAATGATATGGTCCCTGATGTCCCTGAAAAATATCATGACCTAAAAATATGCACATCACAATCGAATCTTAAACAGCCCGTAATCGAATGTTTCGGCATTACCTTTGCGGTTTTCGTCCGTTTTCGCTCTCTTAATCCAATTTCCGGGTTCTCGTGCTTCTATATATGCTACGTACAGGTCCTATATCACAAACCAAGCATGTATCATCAACATAACAGCCTTGAAAGCTAGGGTTTCGGTTATGGCTTTAAACCGAACTTTTGAACCGTAAAAACGCCGTTTAAACTCTTTAATCCGTGTTTATGGCCAAAAAAGAGTATGATTATGATTCCTAACCATGTGTAGGATCAAAACATGTTTTTGGATCATTTTTAGGATTTTTACATGGTTAGGAATGATTTTTAGCAATTATACTATGTTTATATGAGATTAATCATAAGTAAAACATGTTAAAATGGATAAAAATTGTGTAATTACCTTGAGTTTTGATATAAGAATCAAAGAGCAGCATGTATCTGGTTCTTAAACTTCTGGAGTGTTGAAAAAAATTTCAAAAGCTTCCTTAGAAAGAAAGTAACCAAAATAGTTTAATATGTTATTAGGGCGGCGGCCGTAAATTGGGTTGGGCTCCCTTTGGGCCCATTTGGCCCATTTTTTTATCGATTCTCGTGCCCGTACGTGAAATGCTGAGTCCAAATTTTTTTCGGGTTCGGCTTTTGGCGCGAAAAATATACCGGGTACGACAAAAAGTGCGAAAAAAGGGTTTTTCGGCTATTTTTGTGTAAATTTATAAAAACATACTATTTGTTTGCAAAAATTGAAAATATTTTCACGGATCGCTAAAACATTCCAAATAAATGTTTTGTAGGTCTTTTTCGGCCTAATGGATGATACAATGCTTGTTTTGTAACTCTCTTTCGCGTTTAAAATCCATATCGGGTAGTTAAACGAGCATGTTTTCGTTTAACTAGTTTGCTATCATACTAAGGTCTTAGTGTCAATATGTTGGCTTGTATTATGCGTATCTCACTTATAGATGCCCCGCTTGGAATATCTGGGTCGTAACCAGACCCGTTTGGTTACTCGTTTATTCGTTAAGCAATAAGCGTTTAATCGTACTGAGGTGTATCCGGTTTTGTCACGAATGTCACAAAGAGCTCTGAGCCGGAAAAGAAAAATATAGAATCAAGGCGAGCACCCAAAGGTGGAAGCTGAGAGATTTTGAACGGCATCTGTAGCAGGAGAGGCAACGCCAGGCCACTGCTGCCAAGGACTAGGGAGAGGCGTGTCGGCGACAAAATGCTTTAATTGAGGCCGCGCGCGCTCTTGCTTGTTCCCGTTGTTGGGTTTTAACAAGATTATCAAAGTCATAAAATCCCAATTTTATGAAAAACGCAGCGGATCTAAGTTTTAAATCTTGTTAATTTGATATCTATAAAACCAATTTTACACATGCAAAACCCAATCCCGGATCCAAATACGAAATACATGCTATCAAACACATGCATGACACTATAAGTTCATGCATGTCAATACTACCTTTCAAATACAAGGAAGAGGAAGGAGATGACGATAAGGTAGGCAAGAACTTGAATATGAAGCTCCTTAAGCTAGCATACCTCAAGCTTTCCAACAAACACCACTTGTACAATATTCGGTGAATTGATGAGACCCAATATATATGTCAGGTCGGAGGATATTATGATATTCGCCTTTACTCAAATTTACTTATGATCAATCACAAGGATTCCATGTAGTAACATTTGAGAGCGGGTCAGTCCAATATTTATATCCCATAAATATCTATGAACCTTGGCAGCAACCCTTGCTCTATATTCATACCTTATGAATATCCACCAATCCAAGTTCATAATAGTCTTACCTTCATATTTGCTCCCACAAATATGAGCGACTACGGACATTTAGAATAAGTAACTTATTCATGGATTTAAACATGCTAAAATGGAACATAACTCAAAATGTCTTAATTATAAACCATAATCATATGAATGAGTCAAAATAACAATTGTTCCGATATCCAAATACAAAATTCGATCATATCCAATCATTAGACTATCAAAGTCCGAAGGCACAAGTGTGACCTTCATGCTTTGGCCTTTCAAGGAGCTTCGTGAGTGGATCAACAATGTTTTGATCGGTGTGAACTTTGCGAATACATATCTTTCCCTTTTCAACTTCATCCTTTATGTAGTTGAACCTCTACTCAATGTGCCTTGTCTTTTGATGTGCACGAGGTTCCTTGATTTGAGCAATCGCACCCTCGTTGTCACAAAAGATCTCTAGAGGGTCCTGAATGGTACGGACCACCCCTAGGTCGTCAATAAATTTCCTAATCCACGCAGCTTCTTGAGCTGCCAATGAGGCGGCGATGTATTCCGATTCTGTGTTGAACAAAGCTACCACATCTTGTTTCGAGCTCTTCCAAGAGACTGCCCCACCATTCATAATGAAAACATATCCCGATTGTGATCGAGAATCATCTCGATCGGTTTGGAAACTCGCATCCGTGTAACCATTTACAACGAGTTCCTTCTCACCCGAACCGTATATTAGAAACATGTCTTTAGTCCTTCTAAGGTATTTCAATATACTCTTAACCGCCATCCAATGGCTACTTCCCGGATTATGTTGGAATCTACTTGTCATGCTTAAAGCGCATGACACATCCGGTCTAGTGCATACCATTGCATACATGATGGGTCCAATAGCTGATGGATATGGGATTCCATTAATTTTCTCTTGCTCATCCTTCGAGCTTGGACATTAAGACGTACTCAATATCGTTCCTCTTTGAATAGGTACCAAACATCTCTTAGAGTTCTCCATCTTGAACCTTTTCAAGATTTTGTCAATGTATGCACTTTGGTTTAAACCTATCAACCGCCTTGATCTATCCTTATACAGCTTTATTCCTAAAATATAGGCTGCTTCACCAAGATCCTTGATAAAAAAACAACTTCCAAGCCATGCTTTTACACCTTCCATGGTTGGAATGTCATTCCCAAATAGTAGTATGTCATCAACATAAAATACTAAGAAGGTATTGATGCTCCCACTAACTTTCTTATAGACACAAGCTTCATCACCATTTTTGATGAATCCAAATTTCTTAACCTCTTCTTAAAAACGGTGATTCCAACTTCTAGATGCTTGTTTCAATCCATAGATTGATTTCTTTAACTTGCATACTTTGTTAGGATGTTGTGGATTGACAAAACCTTCGGGTTGAACCATATAGACATCTTCCTCAAGATGCCCTCTAAGAAAAGTGATTTTGACATCCTTTTCCATATCTCATAGTCATAATGTGAGGCTATGGCAAACAATATCCTAATAGACTTTAGCATTGCTATGGGAGAAAAAGTTTCATCATAGTCAACCCCTTGAGTTTGAGTGAAACCTTTTGCTACAAGTCTTGCTTTATAAGTATCCAAGTTTCCATGCATATCGGTGTTCTTCTTGAAGACCCACTTACTTCCATGCATGGATTGCATCTCAATGTTCATGGCTTCAAGCCATTTGTCACAATCGGATTGTGACATTGCATCACGGTATGTGGTGGGTTCCTCCAAATCTACCACATAGCACCCATCCATGACAAATCCATATCTTTCGGGTGGATGACTAATTCTACTGGTCTTGCGAACGTTTTGTATGTCTTGATCAACCATTTGATCATTCTCAACATCCCCTTGTTGATTGCTAGTATCAACCAAACATGTATCGGCTTGTGGTTCTCGATCCTCCTCAAGTTCCACCGTTCTACTAGTACCTTCCATAAGGAACTTAGTTTCCATGAATTCGGCCGTTCGAGCAATGAACACCTTTTGCTTGGTTTGGTTGTAGAAATAATATCCCATAGAGTCCTTGGGATATTCTACAAAGATACACTTAGTGGATCGACTTTCAAGTTTGTTTTGGGTGTTGTTCTTGACATAAGCCTCACAACCCCATACCTTTAAATATGATAATGATGGAGCCCTTCCATTCCATATTTAAAAAGGTGTTTTGTCCACTTTCTTGGTTGGGGCCATATTTATAATACGGGCCACGGAGAGCAAAGCGAAACCCCAAAATGATAGAGGCAATGTGCTTCTAGACATCATAGATCGAACCATATCCAATAGAGTTCGATTCCTCCTTTCGGATACACCATTGTGTTGTGGTGTTCCGGGTGGAGTAAGTTGTGAGATGATCCCACAACTTCAAAGATGATCTTGGAAAGCGTCACTTAGGTATTCACCTCCTCTATCCGAACGAAGTATTTTGATGGTTTTATCGAGTTGATTTTGTACTTTATTTTGGAAGCCTTTGAACATTTCAAAGGCTTCATCTTTGTGTCTTAACAAGTACACATACCCATAACAACTATAATCGTTGATAAAGGTAATGAAGTATCTTTCACCATTCCTTGTCATTGCCTTAAAGGGACCATATACACCCGAATGTATGATACCCAATAAGTGTTTTGCCCCTTCATTTGTTCCATTAAGGGGTCCTCGGTCATCTTTCCAAGTAAACAAGAGTCACACTTATCAAATGAATCATCTTCACTTGATTCCAAAAGACCATTCTTTTGAAGTGTATGTATGCGATCTTTGTTTATATGACCAAGGCGACAATGCCAAAGATAAGTCTTACTCAAATCCATTTTTAGTTTCTTGGTGCTTGATTGGTACAACATGTTATCAAAGGATGTGTTATCATGAACTAATTCATAAATGCCATTAGATGGCATTGCTTTAAAATAAAAGACATCATTCACGAAAACACAAATACCATTGTCCACAAACATTAAATCAAAACCACATTGTCTTAATAAAGAAACGGAGATAATGTTCCTAGTTAAACTAGGAGCATACAAAATGTCTTTCAAAATAACTTTTAAACCATTTGGAAGCTTCAATGTGTAGTCTCCTCGGGCTTCGACAACAACCTTTTCTCTGTTGCCCATGAAGAGACTAATATCTCCTTTCTTAAATCCTTCATTTCCTTTAAACCCCTGCAATAAATTGCAAATATGAGTTCCACATCCGGTATCCAATACCCAATCATTATGGTCTTGGACATCGTCAACACTAGGTTCATCGGGAATAGCTTCGTCTATTACGTAGTATTTCTTTTCTTGCTTGAGCACGATTCTCAAGTTTCTATACCAATCCATAAAGTTGGTATAGTTTAGACGATCCTTGTCAAGAATAGATCTTAGTGATAGGTTATTAACGGGTGGAATAATAACGTTAGATGGATTGTTGATTGCGGCCATCTACAAATATAACAAAGCTCAATTTTAGTATTTTCGATATGAATAATTTTAATTGTTAATACCCTTTATGTCTCCGAGACAATTAATGATTAAAATCTAGAACCTAACGTTACATTCGAATAGCAGTTAGGTGACCTTTATCTTACTATTTAAATTAACAAGGTAGTCAACGTTTGACGATTGCAACCCTTTGCAACTTCTAGTTTTATAGGATCGATTAAACATCTCATGTTTAGTTGACATGTTTAATCCCATCAACACCATTGTACACCATGCTTCGGTGACCCTATTCACATGGTTTCTAATTTAAGTCGTCCTACTTATACACACATGTGATTTTACACATACAAGTTGTTAGGTGACCTTTATCCCACAAATATGGTAAACCCACCTCAAACTCACAAGTTTCCTCCAATGCGGTTAGGTGACCTTTATCCCACATCGAGTTCCCAAGTGATTCGAGTGTTGTATAAAAGGATGGTGTTCAACTTATTTAATAAAAGGGATTTTCGTTTTCTAAAGTCTAGATTGGAAAACTTTTTATGTACCTTTCATTTGCATGCATTCAAATGTATGGTACTTAGTTAAAAAACCCATTTTCAAAGTTCCTATTAATAGATCCCATTTTATTTGTGAAATCATTAGCCTTTAATAAAACCAATTTTATTACCTAAAGATTTCTAAGGAACCAATTTTATGCTAGTTGTTGATTTTAAGTTGTTAGCAAACCACATTGCAATAACAAAAAAAATGTAAATCAACCATGCAAGCATAAAACATACAACCACAAGTTTATAACCATAGCCTCCTAATGTTGACTACACTTGTTGACCGAAGACAAGTGTGTCAAAAGGTCTCTCCTAAGGGACTCGAAAGGACATAAGCTTGTGTCGGCGAACTCCCACTTGATCCCGCATCCAAATGCTCCAAGTGTTCACCCCCCGTGTTGTGGTCTCCATCGTTTTATTTGGGCTTCCTTCCTTGCATATTCTTTTACAAATTATATCCTAATACACTTTTCTAGTAAAAGAAATGCACCTAATCTACTTATTATTACAAACCAATTGAAATGAATAAATAGATTACAAACCCAATTAAATATTACAACTATATCGAATGAACAAACAACCACTTGAATGAACAAACACATCAACACAATCATTCAACCAAACACAAGGCCATGGCTAGGTTATGAACATCTATTACATATCCAAATATTCAATAACACAAGACCCAAAATGGTTCCCCTTTTACCCTTGAAACTTTCGGCCAAACAAACCAAAACCGAAAGTTCCGGGTTTTGTCCAAACAACACAATTAATCATCCAAATGACTTAGTTTTTCAAGATTACCACATGCATGTAAAGAATAACCTTGACAAACCATGGGGTAACCAAAACCCCCAAAATTTTTGGCTAAATGGTAAAACCCCACCATAAACCAGAAAAGTTTTTAGGTCTAATGAAGCATGCATCCGTATAAGCGGCTCTTGATGCCATTGTTGGGTTTTAACAAGATTATCAAAGTCATAAAATCCCAATTTTATGAAAAACGCAGCGGATATAAGTTTTAAATCTTGTTAATTTGATATGTATAAAACCAATTTTACACATGCAAAACCCAATCCCGGATCCAAATACGAAATACGTGCTATCAAACACATGCATGAAACTATAAGTTCATGCATGTCAATACTACCTTTCAAATCCAAGGAAGAGGAAGGAGATGATGATAAGGTAGGCAAGAACTTGAATATGAAGCTCCTCAAGCTAGCAAGCTTTCTAACAAACACCACTTGTAGCTAGGATTTAGTAACACTTGAAATCACCTCCTTGTTTCTTGTCCTTGGCCATCCAAAAGAGAAAAGAGAGGGAGAGGATTTTTCCTCTATGTATCTTGTTTGTTACTTGTGTGTTCTTGTGTATTGTTTTGTGGTAATGAGAGAAAATAAAAGAAAGACGGAATAAGTCTTTCAATAATTGACACCACCCAAGTCCACCAATGGAACTCTATGCATGTACCCACTAAAGAAAAATAATAATATAAAATTGAAAGATGCAAAGAGAGAGAGAGAGAGAGGGGGGGGGGGGACCCTCTCAACCTTTTCAAAATCATATTATTTTTTTTTCTTTTCCTTTAAACAAGTTTTATAACATAAACTCAATATATGTTATTTCCTATAATAAACATAACACAATGTAGGTAACATGCTGGTAACCATTTTCACATATTGTTACTTAACCATCTTAAGTAACATTATGGAATGCTATCTCTCAAAATATAAATCATCCATATGATTTATTTATTTCACAAGTACATTGTATTTAGAAACCCCTTTCTAAATAACTCAAGTGTTAATATTTATTTGTTATGATCATAGCATATATAAACAAATATTATTGGTGTTTGACTAGCTTGTTATTGGGTATGACCCGACTTGGATCATGACGTACTAGCCACATAAATAATAATATGTGTCTTGGGCATACCGAGTCCAACACCCGTGAGGCTGATCTTGCCAAAGTGGAAGAGGCAAGGCAAGCTCTTGAGGCTCACCTTGCTTCGCAGGAAGAAATTCTCAACACTCTTCACGCTACCGTTGTTGAAAAGGATCAATTAATTAAAGATCTGATCACGTAAAACCCCAGATATATTGGTGAATAGGGCGCTTTGAAGATGCGTGCTGAGCAAGCTTCCTTTGACTAAGCCTGGTTGATGAAGGAAAGTCTTGCCAAGGTATGGGTTTTCTTTCGTTCGTGACTTGTAAATTTGTTTGTTGACGCTCGAAACATTCTCGCAGGTTATCTCCCATATTCATAAAGGGATATACTAGGAGACTGCCTTGCAGATCTTCTTTGCGCGTCAAGTGACTCAGGGCGTAAGGCAAGTTTCCAGGAGGGGATAACCTTTGCTTGGGAGGGGCGTTCCATGGAGGAGTTTGACCTTCATGGAGTGGATGTGGATGGGAAGTATGATGCACAATTGGACGCGTTTGACCAACTGCATTTTCCCATCCAGGACGCTATCCAAGGTTTTGCTGAAGCGGCGGATGGTGTAACATCTCGAATTTTTCGTATTTGTATTCGTTTAAGTTTAAACCGATTCGGGAACGTAATTCGGATCTTTTGAACTATTTAAAACTTGTATTTATTGGTATTTAACTTGTTTAACTTATTTTATAATTTCATAACTTTCAATTATGCCAAATAGCCCTTAGAAACCTTTAAAATCGCTTAAAACGGTTGAGAATCACATTTTCGGGAACTACAGGGACTAGTTTTGCCAATTCTTTCCTATTTTCGATTGAATTAACAAAACTTAAACTCCAAGAAATGTTATAGCTGGTCCAATTTCGTTTTCTTGGTGCCCAAGACAAATTTTGTTAGTTTTGTACTAGATTTTCTCATTAAATAGCTTATTTTGTTTCCTAATTTGTTTTTAGCATCCAAATCACTTATTTTTGGCATAAATCAGGTAAATTAAGGTCCAAGAAAAGAATTATAACTAAAATACAAGTCCATATTCTTAAATTACTGATAAATCACGAAATCTTTGATATATTACATCAATATTCTCATTAAAATCATATTTTGTTACTTAAACGAGTAAATCTTTCAAATATAGTTCGTTTTTGTAATCTCTATATAAACACATCATAATTATCTGCCAAACCTGTATTCTAACCCTAGAGACACCTCCTAGCCATCACCTACCTCTGACCATCACCAAACCCTTCGGTTTTTGCTTATTCGGTGAAGATACAATCCTTGTTCGTTTGATTTTGACTCATCATATCTCTTGATTCTTTCACTTTCCGGGTAAGTTGTAAACATAGGAATCATTCATAAATATTCCCTAGTCAATAACCTTCAATCAATTTCAGTGGTTGAAGGGTGTTGACTGGTGAATTCGCTTAAAACCCGTTAAAGGGTAAAATAGTCAACAAGTTTGACTTTACATTTTCTCATGCTTCTGGTCGGATTCAACATTCGGTCCAGAAGACTTTTATTCTCGTAATATAATTTTAAGGCTATTGACCAAAACCCGACTTCCAACTCGCTGTTCGGATTTTGGTCAGTACCAGCTCGCTTAAATCTTAAAACAAAGAGAACTTGAATTCTAAATTTCCGTTTGGATTGATTCCATCAGCAACAAGTTTGTTTTTACTTATATTATCATATCCTAAAATCTCAAATTCTGAATTGGTATATCGTTTGACGTGTAGTGGACGACTCGCTTATACCTATTTATATTTGTTTGTCCTTAATCTAAGGTGAGTTTATCATTCCCCTATTTTACAACTTTTCTAAATGTTTTGGGGACATATGTGCATGTATTCGTATTTCATACTATATATATATTCAAACAAATGCATACGTGTTATTATGAGTGATTTAATCAAACATACGTGATACTTGCTTACTTGTGTTACCATTCAATCAATCGTATATTGGGATTACTATTCAATCAATCATATAGCGGGTGTTCCTGCTGGAGACCAACGCCCGATTCACTTGGCAACGGTCCACATACTTGTTTGTGTTTTGATTATATTTACCGCACTTATCATGTCATGCTTATTTATATTGTTGTGTCGAAACTGGTGATAGTCTCACTCAACTTTATGTTGACAAAAACTCCATTTTATACGCACATGTAGGTTGCTTATATTAAAGATTGAAGTTTGGACATGTAGACAAGACCTTAGGATATAATCAAGTTAACTTTTATTTGAGTTTATATTTGTATATTTAAATTGTTTATTGTATTTGGATATGGTGTGTATAATTGAAATAAAATAATTAATTAGATATTGTCACATTTATATTATGATAGTATCTTCGAGCTGTGAGCGATCGGATCACGCCCCGACGTTTTCGCCTTAGGTTGGGGTGTGACAGATGGCATTCGTCAACTCCGCGATTATCTTCGAGAGGAATAATATCCGTACAGGAACTAAAATTCTAAAAATTTAAAAATGGATAATTATGCATTAACTATATTCGTATTAACGTCAGTTCAAGATAAACAGAATCTGGTACGCAGACCAATATAACAGGCACGCAGGCCAACAAAGAGGCGCGCAGGCCTAAGAGAAAATTACATAGTTTTAGATGTAGCACCTTCGCAGTTGTGTAACATTCCAAGTCCTGGGAACAGGAGTGCCGTCCAATTTTTACAGCTTGTATGCACCCTTTCCCAGTATTTCATCAATTTCGTAAGGGCCTTCCCATGTCGGTGCCAACTTTCCTGGCGATTCAGCATTTGATGCTTCATTACTTCAAAACACGTAATCGCCTTGGCTATACTCACATAGTTTGACTCGAGTGTTATAGTATTTTTGGAGTTGACGTTTATATTTGCTTTCACATATAGCGGCCAACTCTCTTCTTTCTTCCAAGAGTTCTAGGTTTAGTCAGAGTTCTTTTTCATTGTCAGCGATCAAAAGCATTTGTGCGGATGGGACACCAACTTCGGCAGGAATCATTGATTCCGTACCTTTTGTCAGGCTGAACGGGGTTCCGAGTTACTAGTTTTTTTGTTGGTTCGATGTGCCCATAGAACATGAGGCAATTCATCTACCCATCCCATTCGTTTGGTTCCAAACCGTGCTTTGATACCTTCTTTTATGCTCCTATTTGCTCGTTCCACTTGCCCATAGCTGGCGGGTGAGCTACCGACGTGAACACCTGATTAATGTGTAGCTCCGACAACCATTCCTGAAGGGTTTTATTAGCGAACTGAGTGCCGTTGTCACCGACTATCGTCTGGGGAAGACCAAAATGGAAGATAATGTATTCTTAGAGGAATTTTTGACGTTTGCTGCCGTGATGTGGGCCAATGGTTTGGCTTCTACCCACTTTGTGAAGTAGTCGATTGCCACGAGCAGGAATTTCATCCGCCCTGGTGCTTCTGGGAATGGTAGCATGATATCGATGGCCCACTTCTGGAAAGGCCACGCTGAGGTTACTGGCACAAGGTTGTTTTGTGGTCTCAAGGTTTGAGGTGCATGCCTCTGACAAGCATCGCACTTCCTGATTTCCTTGACTGCATCAACGTGCATTCCTGGCCAGTAATATTCAGTGTTCATTATCTTTGCCACTACCATCCTTGGACCTGCATGTAGCCCGCATATGCCCTCGTGAATTTCTCAGACCACCTAGTTGGCCTCCTCGGCGTCTACACACATGAGCAGCGGACCAAGGAAGGACTTTCAGAAGAGAGTGTCACCATGGATTTCGTAACACAACACCTTGTGGCGGATCTTCCTTGCTTCCGCTTTGTCATCTGGGAGGGTGCCAGGTGACAGGTATTCCCTTAAAGGTGTCATCCAAGAGACTATGCCAGTCTGGATGACCATTACTTGGTGTTGAGGTGTGGACGGGCTATCCAAGACTTCAATCCTCACATTTCTACCCATGTGTTCAAAGCTGGTGGATGCCAACTTGCTCAAAGCATTTGCGGGTCGATTCTCACTTCTTTTAATGTGGACTACTTTGCACGAAGTGAACTGTTGCATGAGGTCTTTAGCCTAGGACAGATATGAGGCCATAACATCGTTTTTTGCTTCTTAAGTCCCCGAGACCTGTCCTGTGATGAGCATAGAATCGACTCGAGCTTCCAGAAATTTCACACCGAGCTTTTTCGCGATCCACAGCCCGGCCAAGAATGCCTCGTATTCAGCTTCGTTATTTGTACTTTTGAAGTTTAGTTTGATGGAATAAGTGAACTCTTGGCCTTCTGGGTTCATCAGCTTTAGGCCCGCGCCCGATCCTTCCCCGCTTGAAGCTCCGTCAGTAAACAGAGTCCATTGTTGACTTTCGTCGGAAGGGACCGGGGGTTGCTGCTAGGACAAGCATTCTTGGACTTTACTCGTGGGTACTTCCGTGACGAAGTCTGCCAAGACCTGACCTTTGATTGCGGGTCTGGGTTTACACTCGATTGAGTGTTCACCTATCTCAATTGCCCACTTGGCCAGTCTCCCGGATAGCTCGGGCTTGGCTAGCACTGTGCGTTCTTCAATTTGTAATCAATTAACATATGTATTGGGTGACCCTAGAAGTACCTCTTTAACTTCCTTTCCATGTACACTAATGCCAGAACAAGCTTTTAGAGCATCGAATACCGGGTTTCAGCATCCATCAGTGTTCTGCTGACATAGTATATTGGCTTTTGGACGGCTTTCCGATCTGTCAGGAGGACTGCCCCTATTGCAATATCGGATGCAGATAGGTATAACGTGAGGGGCTCTCCTTCCTGAGGTGACGTTAATGTTGGAAGTTCCATAAGACACTTCTTTACTTTTAGGAAGGCTTGTTCTGCTTCTGGTGTCCATTTGAAATGTGCCTTTTTCAGGCAGTTCCGTAACGTGGATACGAAAGGATAAGATTTGGTTGCATGATTTGCAAGGAACCTATTCAGGGCAACCAACCTTCCGTTCAATGTATGGACTTCTTTCAACGAGGATGGGGAGGGCATTCGGGCGATTGCCTGAATCTATCTGGGTTCGCCTTGAATCCATCCCCCGTCACGATTACGCCCAGGAACTTCCCTTCTTCCATCCCGAATGAACACTTTGAGGGGTTCAACTTAATGTTGATCTTTCGCAGAGTGGAAAAAATATCTTCGATGTCCCTTAGCATTTGGTCATCTTCAATGCTTTTGATGACCAAATCATCCATGTAAACTTCAAGATTCTTTTCGATCTGATCACGGAACGTGCTGTCCATTAGACGCTGATACATGGCATCTGCGTTCTTCAGACCGAATGGCATCATTTTATAAAAAAATGTGCCCTGATCAGTACGGAAAGCCATTTTATCTTCATCGCGGGTTGCCATTGTATCTGGTGATACCCTTTGTAAGCGTCTAGGAAGCATTTGAATTTGAAGGGTGCGACCGCGTCAACTTGAATATTGATTTTCGGAAGCCAGTAACAATCTTTTGGACACGCCCTGTTCAAGTCCTTGAAGTCGATACACATCCTCCATGAGCCATTGCTCTTTGGAACCATCACTGGGTTTGCTACCCATGTTTGGTATTGAATTTCGCGGATAATCCCGGCACGTAGTAAGTCTTGCACCTGCTCATTCATGGCCTTTGTTTGTTCAGGTCTCATCTTCCTTTTCTTTTGAAAGATCGGTGTATACGCCAGATTGACCCGTAACCGATGTTCTGAAATTTCATGCGGAACGCCTGTCATATCTGAAGGCTTCAAGGAAAAAATATCAACGTTCTTGATCAACAATTGTTTCAAAAAGACCCGTACTGTTTCAGAGATAGTTGCGCCAATAACAACAGTTTGTTCTGGGTATTCCGGGTTGACAACACATTTCTCAAGCTCTGTTCGCAGTGTCTTTTCAGGGACCTTCGCAGGCTTCGACCATTCGGTCGCGTAACAATGCTTGTTGACTCGAATGATGGCTATCCCTGTTCACGTGGGCACTCCCATAGCGCCATGTGCCGTGGAAGGATTTGCGTTGAAATCACCAATTGCTTCCCGTCCTAAAATGATGTCATGTTTAGACCTCGCGGGCAGGACGAGGAACTCAACGTCCTCGGTCCTTGTATGAATCCCATCACTCAGTGTGACTGGGAATGTTATGATCCCCTTAGGGTGCATAACTTCATACCGAACCCGGAAACTGGGGCATGCACAGGTTTCAACTTCGCTTTATCTTCATCGTCCAGTTGTTCCAAACATTGTTCATACATTATGTCGGATGTACTTCCCGTATCGAACATGACATACTGAGAACGGTAATGACCGAATAGAGCTGTGACGATTAGAGGTTGCTTCATGCATGGGCCTCCCTTCACTCTTGGAAAAATTGCAGATTCACTTTTCCATTCACCCTCATCCGCCTCCATCCGCTTGAACTTCCGAGTAGGTCGTCCCTGAATCATGTGAACATTCAGGTCTTTGATCTGCTTTCGTGAAGGACCTTTGTCTGTGGGAGTCGCATTCTTCCGTGGGCCTTGCCGCACGTTTTTATCAAATGGTCAAGCTTTCCGGACTTTATGGCGGATTCGATTTCGATTTTTAAGCCTATGCACTCGTTTGTGTCATGCCCAATGTCTTCCTGGAACATGCAGTGCTTGTTTGGATTCAGGTTCACTCGCTTTATCAGCGGTTGAGGCTTCCTAAATTCGATGTTCTCCGTTGTTAAAATTCCGGACGGAGTTTTCTTCACGGGGTTCCAATGCTGTTGGTTAGACTTGCCCGCTTTCCTATCTTTTTGTTTCTGCCCAATCAATGATCTGGCATCAAACTACTTGGAAGAGCTTTCTGTGTGTTGAATCCTTGACCAGATTGAACCCCTCTCTTCCTTTTTCGATTGAGTGTTCCGAGGTTCGGCTATTGTGTGTTGCTTCGGTGCTTCCCGCCCCAACAAATTTTCTGTGGCTGCAGAGACCTTGGCCGCGAACGTGATTCCGTCCCAAGTTTGAGGCATGCATTCCCGGCCTGTCAAACATCTAACCATCTCTGGGCTCTTTGCGTTTACTCGGAATGCTCCCCTCAGCATATCCTTACTAATTCCACCAATATTTAAGCTCTCGTTGTTGAATCTGGTGATAAAGCTCTCCAGTGATTCGTTGTCTAAGCGGATGACACTCAGAATCTCTGAAGGGTCACGAGTATGCTTATGCTGCTGACTAAAATGCTATGAGAATTTCACCACTAGGTCGTCCCAGCTTTTAATTTGACCGTCTGGTAACTTCTCAAACCACTCTCTGGCTACTCCTGTTAGTGTCAATGCGAACATGTAACACCAATAAGGCAGCGTCCATCCGCTCAATCCGCCCACCGCTGTGAAGTTCAGTAAATGATCGCTTGGATCAGTCATCCCATTGTACTTACCCAAATTGCTTGGAATTTTGATATTTGTTGGGAAGGGAGCGGTGGTTATTCGCGGAATGAACTTTGACTTTTCTGCGAACGCGGAGGGACGGCATGGCTTGGTGAAATCCTCTTCCGCATCGCTAAAATATTCAGCATGCTTTACTTGTGGCTTGGGACGGCTAGAAGTTTCCCTACCATAGTCCCAACTGCCGTTACTTGCGAAACCCTCTTCTTGCTGAAACACCTCTTTCTGTCGAGTGTCCCGTGGGGTTCTGTGAGATGGGGCACGCTAAGTATGGTGACTTCTTTCGCGGCTTTTTGTAAGTGATCGACCAGCTGATCGAGAGTTATCTTCCAACTCTAGATCCTGAGTGTGTCAGACTGCTGGTGGTGGTGATGGAGATGGCGAGTCATATGTCAGTGTTCTGGCTTGTACCTGATCTCGTCTTATTCTTTGCTCATACTCATCTTTCAACCATTGTTTCTCTTGTTAGTACCACCACTCTTCAGGGGTGAGGATGTTTTTTCCAGATCTGGTCGGAAAAACTCTCGTTTCATCCCCGTCAAATCAGGGAAATTCTCCAGCTCCGTCTTCCAGAGCCGGAGTATGAGTGGTCCGTTGAATCTCAGTGACCTTGTGCCTCGGGAACTCTCCGGCCCTGTCTTCCAAGACCAGAGTTCGGGTGTTCCAGCTGTTGGGTTTTAACAAGATTATCAAAGTCATAAAACTCCGATTTTATGAAAAACGCAGCGGATAAAAGATTTAAATCTTGTTAGTTTATTGTGTATAAAACCGATTTTACACATGCAAAACCCAAGCCCGGATCCAAATACGAAATACATACTATCAAACACATGCATGTCACTATAAGTCCATGCATGTCAAGACTACCTTTCAAGATGACAAATCCAGGTGAAGGAGAGGATGGTAAGAAGGCAAGAACTTCAATAGGAAGGTCCTCAAGCTTGCATACCCCAAGCCTCCGACAATACACCTTGATTAGCTAGGATTTCACACTTTAAAGCACCTCCATCTTGTTCCTTGTTCTTTGGCCGAATTCAAAGAGAGGAAGAGAGGAGAGTGTTTTTGATGTCTTGTGTAATAGTCTCACGTGTTGTGAGAGAGAGTTGGGAGAGTTATGAAAGGCACCACCCAAGGCATCCAATCACAACTCTTGCATGCACCCACTAACTTGGTTATAATAATAAAATAAGACAAGGGTGAGAGAAAGGGGGCGGGGCGGCCCCGCTTCTTACCTTTCTTATTATTATTATTTTTCATAACTTTCCATATATATATATATATATATATATATATATATATATATATAACTTACATTGTGTTATATTACCTCCATTGTGCAATATAACTTACATTGTGTTATATATAACTTGTATTGTGTCATATATCTTGCATTGTGTCATGCACAACAATATTATGCTATACACAATGCTTTGTGTTATACATACTTATATTGTGTCATACACAATGCTTTGTGTTATTCACACTTATGTTGTGTCATACACATCAATAACACATTATAGGTAACATGCTTAACATATTGTTACTTAACGATTTTAAATAACAATATGGAATGCTCTTCTCAAAGCATAAATCATCCATATGATTTATTTATTTCACAAGTACATTTTATTTAGAAACCCCTTTCCAAATAACTCAAGTGTTAATATTTATTTGTTATGATCATATCATATATAAATAAATATTGTTAGTGTTACCGACTTTGATCATGACGAACTAGCCACATCAATAATAATATGTGTCTTGGGCATACTGAGTCCAACAATCTCCCACTTGCACAAGATACATAGAAGATTGATGCAAGTAGCAAATACCGCCTAACTACGGTTTACTACCCCTAATACGCATGATGAAATGCCATTCATTAACATCATCCCCTTCAAGTCCCTTACTTGAATTTATTTAGGTGAATCTTGTTGGGTTTTATACAAGATTATCAAAGTTCAAGTTAACCATATTTAACTAGAAAACGCAACGGAAGCTTAGATTTTAAAACTTGTTATGAACATACCATTATGTTAAAACTAAAACCCAAAGCCAAGGATCAAAATTACAAGAACAAGATGCTCACAAAATGTAAATTGTACCTTCTTCTACCTTTAGAAGAACAAGTGGGTTGTTGAAGGGGATGGTGGATGAATGACAAGCCTCCAAAGAAGAAGACCTCAAGAGTATGATACCCCAAGCTATTTGTGACAACACCAAGTTGTTTTGCTAGGATTTATGAACACAAAACAAGCTCACCAAGCTCTCTTTTTTCTGCTGCTGCTGCCGTGAGTTTATTAGAGAGAAAGAGAGAGTGTTCTTGCTTGTTTTACACTTGAAATTCAAAAGGGACAAGACACACATGCATGTGAGTTGAATGGAGGATCAAAAAGAGAGCCCTTGTTAATATGCAAAGAGCATCTAAATTTTGATTGGGTAAAACCACCACCCCCACATGGGTGGCCGGTTTTGTTTGTTTTTCTTTTTTTTTTTTTTTTTTGTATTTTGTTTTAACCATTTAAAACATCTCCATTCATTTTATAAAACTCATTTTTATAAAATGTACATACATTTATATAATTATTTAACCAATTAAATAATTAATTTATATAAACAAATTATCCAGATAATTTATTTAAATCCTCAAGTGTGTTTGTTTAGAAAACCAATTTTCTAAACACGTAGTGTTCGGTATTCGTTTAATTGATCAAATCATTAAAAGAATACATTTGGTGTTGTCTAGCTTGTTATTGGGTATGACCCGACTTGGATCAAACACAGTTAGCCACATTAATATAAATATGTGTCTCGGGCATACGTAATTCCAACAATCTCCCACTTGCACGAGATACATAGAAAATTAATGCAAGTGGTGAATACCGCCTAACAACAGTTCACCACCCCTAATGTGTTTGACGAAGTGCCATTCAATAACATCATTCCTTCAAGTCCCTTACTTGATATGATTTAGGTGAATCTATCATTATATCCCTTTGTTACTAGATGTCATGTTGGATCTAAGAGACATAGGCGATCATTCTCTTTACAATTCAACTTTATCAGGCCTTAGACATCTAAACTCTCAACACATAAGAGGAACAAATTCCATCTTGACTGTATACGCCTCTCACTATCACTTTATACTCCACCTGAGCTCATCCTTATGTACCATCTTTTACGAATAGCGAAGGGGAGAGTCAAAGTGTAATACTTGGTGAAAATCAAGACCCAGTATACATCTCAGGTCTAAGGATAATATGAAATTCTCCTTTACTCAAAATTACTAATGATCAGGTCCATTGACTCCATGTAGTAATATTTAGAGCGGGTCAGTCCAATATTCGTATCCCACAAATATCTATGAACCTTGGCAGCAAACCTATGCTCCATATTCATTCCTTATGAATATCCACCAATCCTAGTTCATAATAGTCTTGCTTCATATTTGTTCCCGCAAATGTGATCGACTACGGACTTTTAGAATAAGATAACTTATTCATGGATTAAACATGCAAAATTAGAATTTAACTCAAGATTCCATAATCATATAAAAGAGTTAAATTACAAAAGTCTTTTAAACGTAAATACAAAATAGATCAAATCCAATTACTAGAATATCGAAGTCCTAAGCCACTCGCATGACGCTCATGTTTCGGTCTTTCTAGGAGCTTCGTGAATGGATCCGCAAGATTTTGATCAGTTCCAACTTTGCGAATACATATCTTTCCTTTTTCAACTTCATCCCTTATGTAGTTGAATCTCCGCTCTATGTGCCTTGTCTTTTGGTGCGAACGAGGTTCCTTGATTTGAGCAATCGCACCCTCGTTGTCACAAAAGATTTCTAGGGGGTCTTGAATGGTAGGGACCACCCCTAGATCAGAAATAAATTTCTTCAACCATGCAGCTTCCTGAGCTGCCAATGAAGCGGCGATGTATTCTGATTCTGTAGTGGACAATGCTACCACTTCCTGTTTTGAGCTCTTCCAAGAGACAGCTCCTCCATTAAGAGTGAACACATACCCAGATTGTGATCGAGAATCATCTCGATCAGTTTGGAAGCTCGCATCCGTGTAACCTTTTATAGCGAGTTCCTCTTCACCAGATCCATATATCAGAAACATATCCTTAGTTCTCCTAAGGTATTTCAATATGTTCTTAACAGCCATCCAATGACTGTTTCCTGGATTCTGTTGGTATCTGCTTGTCATGCTCAAAGCGCATGACACATCCGGTCTAGTACATATCATCGCATACATAATGGATCCTATAGCAGAAGCATATGGGATTTGTTTCATCATCTCTTGCTCATCCTTTGAGCTTGGACATTGAGCTAAACTCAATATGGTCCCTCTTTGAATAGGTACAAAACCTTTCTTGGAGTTTTCCATCTTGAACCTTTTCAAGATCTTATCAATGTATGTACTTTGGTTCAAACCTATCAAGCGCCTTGACCTATCCCTATAGATCTTTATTCCCAAAATATAGGCAGCTTCACCAAGATCCTTGATGGAAAATCTACTTCCAAGCCAAGCCTTAACGCTTTCCATGGTTGGAATGTCATTTCCAAATAGTAGAATGTCATCGACATACAATACTAAGAAGGTAATTATACTCCCACTAGCTTTCTTATACACACAAGCCTCATCAGCATTCTTGATGAATCCAAAAATTTTGATTTCTTCATCAAAACGATGATTCCAAGTTCTAGATGCTTGTTTCAATCCATAGATTGATTTCTTTAACTTGCATACTTTATTAGGATGTTTCGGATCGACAAAACCTTCAGGCTGAACCATATAGACATCTTCCTCAAGATATCCATTTAGGAAAGCGGTCTTGACATCCATTTGCCAAATTTCATAATCATAATGTGCAGCTATGGCAAATAATATCCTAATAGACTTTAGCATTGCCACAGGCGAAAAAGTTTCATCATAATCAACCCCTTGAGTTTGAGTGAAACCCTTAGCTACAAGTCTTGCTTTATAAGTATCCAAGTTTCCATGCATATCAGTTTTTCTTTTGAAAACCCACTTACTTCCAACAGCTTTGGAATTGAGTGGTGGTTCAACCAATTCCCAAACTTGGTTGTCATACATGGATTGCATCTCAACGTTCATGGCTTCAAGCCATTTGTCACAATCATTCTTGGACATTGCATCACGGTATGTGGTTGGTTCATCCGAATCTACCACGTAGCAACCTTCTACAAAAAATCCATATCTTTCAGGTGGATTGCTAACTCTACCAGATCTGCGAACGTTTTGTGTGTTTTGATCAACCACTTGATCACTTTCAACAACCTCTTGTTGAGTGCTAGTATCAACCAATTGTGTATCATCTTGTGATTCTTGATCCTCATCAAATTTCACTGTTCTACTATTAGTTCCTTCCTCAAGGAACTTAGTTTCCAAGAACTTACCCTTTCGAGCAATAATAACATTTTGCTCACTAGGGTCGTAAAAGTAATATCCTATATCATCTTTAGGATAACCTATAAAGATACATTTAGTGGATCGGACTTCTAATTTGTTTGGGGTGTATTGCTTTACATAAGCTTCACAACCCCAAACTCTTAAGAATGATAGCGATGGAGCCTTTCCATGCCATATTTCAAAAGGTGTCTTCTCCACTTTCTTGGTTGGAGCCATATTCAATATGCGAACAGCGGAAAGTAAAGCATAGCCCCAAAATGATAGAGGTAAAGTGCTTCTAGCCATCATCGATCGAACCATATCTAATAGGGTACGATTTCTCCTTTCAGACACACCATTATGTTGTGGTGTTCCAGGTGGAGTAAGTTGTGAAATAATTCCACAACTCTTAAGATGATCTTGAAAAACACCACTTAGGTATTCACCTCCTCTATCACTACGAAGTACTTTGATTGTGGTCTTGAGTTGTCTTTCTACTTCAGTTTTGAAGTCTTTGAACATTTCAAAAGCTTCATCTTTGTGTTTCATTAAGTACACATAACCATATCGACTATAATCGTCAATAAAGGTAATGAAGTATCTTTCACCATTCCTAGTCATTGGTCTAAAAGGACCACATACATCCGAATGTATGATACCCAATAATTCTTTTGACCTTTCAAAAGTTTTATTAAAGGGTTGCTTTGTCATTTTGCCTTGTAAACAAGATTCACATACATCAAATGAGTCATACTCATTTGTTTCTAGAATACCACTCTTGCGAAGAGTTTGCATGCGATTCTTGTTTATATGTCCAAGGCGACAATGCCAAAGATAGGAATCACCCAAGTCCTTCTTGAGTTTCTTGGTGTTGACATTGTACATTGAACTACTATGTGACGCACCAATTTGATCTATTTCATATATACCATTTATGGGTATAGCTTTAAAATAAAATATGCCATTCATCAAAACATGAATATCATAATCAATAAACTTAAGATCAAAGCCACATTGTTTTAAAAGAGACACGGAAATAATGTTTCTCCTTAACTTAGGAGCATACAAAACATTCTTCAAAATTACTTCCAAACCACTTGGAAGCTTTAACAAGTAGTCTCCTTGGGCTTGGACTTCAACTCTTGCTCCATTGCCCATAAAGAGACTAATGTCCCCTTTGTTGAGTTGTTTACTTCTTTTGAACCCCTGCAACAAATTGCAAATGTGAGTTCCACATCCGGTATCAAGTACCCATGTATTTGAAGAAATAACATTTAGTTCAATATGTATAGTAAAGATAATACCTGAGGTATGCCCCGCATCCCTCTTATCTTTTAACGCATTGAGATAGGTCGGACAATTCCTTTTCCAATGACCTATCTCTCCACACTCAAAGCATGGATCTTGCGCCGCAACCTTTTGCTTCTTTTCCTTCGGTTTGATGGGCGTGATGGCTTTCCTCTTTCCCTTTCCTTGGACGTGGCCCTTGCCCTTAGCAACACTTGCTTTGGGGTTGGAGTTATGTCCCCTTTTTCCTTCATTGATTGTTAGAACGGGTAAAACCCTTTTACCCATTCCCGCTTCGGCCGTTCTTAGCATTGCGTGAAGCTCACCAATGCTTTTGTCCCACCCATTCATGTTATAATTCATGACAAAGGTTTCAAACCTTTTGGTCAAAGAGTTGAGGATCAAATCCGTAGCCAACTCATTAGACACGGGACAATTCAACCTACGAAGCTTTTCGATGTAGCTTTTCATCTTTAGGACATAAGATGAGACGCTTTGGGTTTCCTCCATACGACATGCATGAAACGCTCGAACCGTTTCGAAACGTTCCGCTCTAGCTTGTTGAAGGAACATTTCCTTCAATTGAGTTATCATGTCGTATGCCCCATGATGCTCGAAATCCTTTTGGATTTCGGGAATCATAGTCCCTAACATGAGGCAAGAGGCTTGCACCGAATCTTTGGTGTACTTGACCCAATTGTTATACGCCTCCTCATCTTCCACGTTAGGCTCGTCGGGAATGGGATCGTCTAAGACATATGATATCTCTTCTTGTTTGAGAACTATTCTCAAGTTGCGATACCAATCCATAAAGTTATTATGGTTTAGACGATCCTTTTCAAGGATGGTTCTTAAGGATAGGTTACGGGTGTTATGGGTAGAGGTGTTTGCATTGTTAGCGGCCATCTACAAAATTTAACAAAGTTTTATTTTAGTATTATAAACAATTTAATTATTAATACCCTTTTATTCCAAATTTTAAAATAATAATTAAATTCTAGAATCCAATGATAAATCAAATTTCGGTTAGGTGACCTTTATCCCGTTATTTGATTTAACAAGGTAGTCAATCTTGACAATTGCAACCCTTTGCAACTTCTAGAGGTATGGGACCATTCGAAATCCTTATTTCGTGTTGGCATGTTTATCCCATCAACACCATTGGATCCCATGCTTAGGTGACCTTTATCACATGGTTTCCAATTCAAGTCGTCCTACTTGTATAAACATGTAAGATTAACATACAAGTGGTTAGGTGACCTTTATCCCACAAATATGTTAATATTACCCTAAGTATATTAGTTTGCTCAAAATGGTTAGGTGACCTTTATCCCATTAAAAGTTCCCTAATACGTTAAGTGTCATACAAAAGGATGGTGTTAGACTTGTTTCTTTGGTAATTATGAAAAAAGGGATTTTAAATTTTTCAAATATTCTAGTTGAAAAACATTATGCCATATCCTAACATGCATTTAGAAATATGGCGATTTTGAAAACCAATTTTCAAGGTTCTAGTTATAATAAAACCAATTTTATTATAGGTGAGTGATCGCTTAGTTTTAATAAACCCATTTAATTAAACTAATTGACGCGATATTACCAAATATATATTAGAACCCGTTTTATGCTTGTTGTCGTTCCTATGTGACGGTTTGGATATCCTAATATCTATCAACCACACATTACATTAAGTAAAACAAACAACCAAGCATACACATGCAAAATATAGTCATAACCGAAAACCGCTAAATTTGACCATACTTGTTAGCCGAAACAAGTATAGGTCATAAGTCACACCTAAGGGACAAAACATGACACAAGGATGGAATGTTGACTCCCACTTGATCTTGCATCCAAATGCTTCAAGTATCCTTTCCAAGTTGTTGTGTTCTTGTTGGGCTTGTTAATGGGCTCCAAACTTCCAAAAGTCTTCTTGGGCCCAAGAGTGAAATTTATGGGCCTAATGGGCTTGAATCCCATGATGGGCCGGTGAGGCCCAACAAGCCCAAAATTTCGGTCCAAGGCCCAAATCCACCAATTCTTGCATCTTCAATTTTTACAAAATGTATCCTAATACATATTTTTCTAAAAAAAAGGAAAATGCAACTAATCTATTTATTACATACCAATTTATGAATAAATAAATTACACAAGCCTAAGATTATGAATTATTACAACCATATTGAATAATAAACATAATCAACATACACAAACAACAATCAACACATCCAAGGTCTAGGTTTCGGTTATGACACATCCAAACATACCAAATGTTCTAAGCATGCAACCTAAGCAACCAATGCCCAAAATATCACAAAGACAAAAGGTGCCCCCCCCCAAGAGGCTACGGCCACCCCCCCCCCCCAAAATTTACAATTTTGATATTTCAACATCCAAATGTTAAATGGTTTCCTAAGATCTTTCCATGCATGTCAAGATCTTACAAAACCATGAGGGGTAAAATCCACCAAATTTTCGGACCCCTTTTTCACCCATGAAAAAACCCGAAATTTATGAATACAAAAGAAGCATAAGTCCTTGTAACCGGCTCTTGATGCCATTGTTGGGTTTTATACAAGATTATCAAAGTTCAAGTTAACCATATTTAACTAGAAAACGCAACGGAAGCTTAGATTTTAAAACTTGTTATGAACATACCATTATGTTAAAACTAAAACCCAAAGCCAAGGATCAAAATTACAAGAACAAGATGCTCACAAAATGTAAATTGTACCTTCTTCTACCTTTAGAAGAACAAGTGGGTTGTTGAAGGGGATGGTGGATGAATGACAAGCCTCCAAAGAAGAAGACCTCAAGAGTATGATACCCCAAGCTATTTGTGACAACACCAAGTTGTTTTGCTAGGATTTATGAACACAAAACAAGCTCACCAAGCTCTCTTTTTTCTGCTGCTGCTGCCGTGAGTTTATTAGAGAGGAAGAGAGAGATTTTTGAAGCTTGAATACACTTAAAAGGATTCAAAAACAAGACACAAATGCATGTGTTGTGAATGGAGGTTTATCAAGTGGTCAACTTAAGAAGACAAGGCTTTTGATTGGACCAAAAACCTCCACCCACATGGGGTGGACGGTTATTATTATTATTATTATTATTTTTTTTTGTTTTGTTTTAACCATTAAAACATCTCCATTCATTTTATAAAACTCATTTTTATAAAATGTACATACATTTATATAATTATTTAACCAATTAAATAATTAATTTATATAAACAAATTATCTAGATAATTTATTTAAATCCTCAAGTGTGTTTGTTTAGAAAACCAATTTTCTAAATACTTAGTGTTCGGTATTCGTTTAAATGATCAAATCATTAAAAGAATACATTTGGTGTTGTCTAGCTTGTTATTGGGTATGACCCGACTTGGATCAAACACAGTTAGCCACATTAATATAAGCATGTGTCTCGGGCATACGTATTTCAACACAAAAAACTATAAACAAAAGACCAACCCCTCCACCGAACGTAGAGGAGCCGCCACAACAAAACAGTTAAGAATTTATTAGACAAAAACCAAACCAGCAAGTTGCTAGTTTAGCAGAAGTACAATGCCAAACCAAAACAACAAAACAACCACCCTAACCCTACTCAGCTTCACCATAAAACACTACATCAAAGGAAATGTCTTTGGCTGGAAAAACAATACTATACAGTTGTTTGACCAAGATGGTAGAATCTGTTTGTGTTGAGTGTTTGGGTATTGGCAAATACCTACTACCAGCTCAAATTATTAGTTACAGTAACTACTACACTTATAGAGGTAGGATACCAAAAATACCCAAATACCCTTAAGTATTACCCGCGGGTCGGTGGGAAGCTTCCTACGGTACACCCGTGGGACATTTGGATCACCCGCATAATTGTATAAGATAAGAACATCCTTGTATCATGCGCGGAAGCATCTAGGCACCCTTAGACGTCATCCGTATGGTGACGCATTCACCCGCCAAAAAGGACCAGGAGGCAATGCCATCAGGACAGCTGTAATTAACCAATTACCTTCTAGAAGAACTACCACGATTGTTACTTGGAGAATACGCGACTCATTAACCTATGAATAAAGGACACCTGGCCAGGTTGTTATAACCGTGCACATGGCCAGGGATTAACCCGTCCAATCATAGATCAACACGTGTCCAGGTTGTTATGCCCATGCACATGCAACGTATAGCTCAACCTATCATATGAAGTCACATGTCTAGACAGTTACGGGAGCATCTTCTAGAAAGGGATAGCTGGCCCAATCATATTCCCTCATCCTTCGGCTATTAATACCCTCTCAATCTCCATGAGGTATTCATTCACTCCCCACTATCTACTCTCAATATTCAAGTACTTTCTCTACATCAGAACTGTACTTATTCTCACGCCGGAGGGTGGTTACGGGAAGACCCCCCTCTTGTCCTTCCCGTAACGAGCTCACAGTGTCTGTTTTGCAGGTTCCAGTCACTGGACTTTGGGGAATTGAGCTCGTATCGTATTGGTTGTTATACGTATCCTACCCCGTGGACTAATTGGATCTAGGACCCGTCAAGGGGATTAGATCTGTGTTTCTTCATTGGCGCCATCCGTGCTTTTGTTAGAAGAACGACAATACTTTGGTTTTTGGTTCGTACGATATGAGTCAGTTTCCTGAAGGGCCGGCAGGAACTCCTGCACCTATTTCATGTATCACTGATACGGAAGCACCTGAAGGTTTCGCTTCAAGTGTTTTTGCATGTGTCACGGCTCCCGTTTCACGAACTGCTAATGTAACACCTGAAGGTTTTACCTTAGAGCGTGTTGCAGCACCAGCTGGTCCTACTCCTACTGATTTAGGACGTGTCACGGCACCAGAAGGTTCTAATCTGGGAGATTTAGGACGAATTATGAGAGAAACTCGCCAGACTCGTTCAGAATTGGGTCCGGAAAAGGATTCTGGTGATTCTGAACCAGTGAGAACTCACCGTCATAATTCCAGATCTAGGGGACTCTTATCTCCGGATGAGTGGCTCCATATTCAACAAGAAAGTGTTGCAGCTGAGTACGAGCGTAGAGTGCATGAAGAGAGACTCTATGCCCGTACTCTGACGTATGATGAATCTCCCATGAGGTCTCTATCTCCTCCTCCAACAACGAGGAGGAGCCAGATCCGTCAAAGTGTTCAGACGAATAGAGATCCGGTGGAGGTTTGGGAATTGCGGGAACGTCCTCGCAGGGTTTTGCATGTACATGCTTATGTAGAGGAATACGAAAGTCATGACTCGACGTATCACCCAGGGGACATTAGTTATTACAGTGGTGATAGAAGACTCCACCTACGAGGAGGAGCGAGCTAACCGCGACCAGTTGTTCGCCATGCGGAGTATCATAGTGATGTCGAGCAGGACTTTTCCAAACCTTATCGCCCAGCAGCCTTTGCTGAGAAGTCAAAGTTCATTTCACGCATTGCGACAGCTCCGTTTCCAGCAAACGCAAAAAATTCCAACATCTGTTGGGAAGTACGAAGGGATGATAGATCCCAGTTATCACTTATTGAATTTCGTGGCAGTAGGAGGAGTCAGTGGTTGACTCTTCCCTACTGGTGTCACATGTTCGCACTAACATTCACTGGGCTGCGCGAGAATGGTTTGAGAAATTATCTGATGGACATATTAGAAACTGGGATGACTTTGTGGCTAAGTTTTCCCAACATTTTAGTCAGCAAAAGAAAGATACTCGTGACCTTTCAGAAATATTGGATGTGGTAAGGAGAAACAATGAGTCCATTGAAGACTTCATTACCCATTTTAACAATGAAAGCCTTAACATCAGTGGGGTCAGCGAAGATATGCTGAGAGCAGCGTTCCGCAAAAATGTGAAATGTGATGATTTGATTCGCACTTTGACGGGAAGAGATGGAATGCCCAAAACTTGGGATGAGATCATGACGGCGGCTAAATTGTACGCAAGAACTGAGAAAACTTTGAGTTCTAGTAACCAAAAGCAATTGCCGAAGGTCGAATTTCAAACTCAGAGGCCGAATAAGCAGGCCAAGGGAACAACTTGGTCGAGGCTTCAGCCGACTGCGGAACCATCGAAACAATTCGATGCCAGGTCCCTGATTGGCAACAAGAACAAGCAGAATTCTTCAGCCCAGTCTTCCAACAGTTGGAATCCGCTATCAAAAACTCCTTCACAAATTCTCACCACTGAGAATGAAAATTTCAGGAAACCCCAACCATTAACAAGGAGATCGTTCCTTGATACCAAGAAGCACTGCTCATTTCACAATGACATCGGACACAACACGAATGAGTGTGTGGCCTTGAAAAATAAGATTGAAGCAGTTGCGAAGTCTGGCAAACTCAAACATTTGGTCAAAGGCACAAAACCAGGGACTGGTAAACCTCTCGCGCGAGACAACTAGGGCCCGTTCAAAAAACAGGTTAAAGATTTGAACGTCCACATGATTCAAGGTGGCATAGGGTTGGAGGAAAAAGGAGAGAGTTCCTAGACGAGGAATGGAAAAACGAACCTGTGATTTTTCCCCGAGTTAAGGGTGGATCGTGCAATAAAAATCCTTTGATAATTACTGCCCTCTTTGGTCATTACCGATCGCAGTATGTTTTCTTTGACACTGGTAGTACATCTGACATTATGTACGAGCAGTGCTTTGAACAGCTAGACGAAGAGGACAAGGAGAGGTTAAAACCAATCCATGCTCATGTCTCAGGATTTGGAGGGGAAGTGATGCACCCGCGTGGGGTGATATTTTTCCCGGTCACTCTCAGTGACGAGATACATTCAAGAATGGAGGATGTTGAGTTTTTGGTTTTACCAGCAACATTGAAGCATGACATCATTTTGGGGCGGGAAGCAATCGGTGACTTCAATCTCACCCGTCCATAGCTCACGGTGCGGTAGGAGTTCCAAACCGCACCGGCGTAGAAATCATTCATGTCAATCGACATTGCTTCACAACGGAAAGTTCGAAGCACAGTAAAGTCCCAAAGCAAACTCAGAGGACCGAGCCGGAAAAATGGGTGTTGAACAAAAAATTCCCCGATCAGACAGTTGTAATTGGACCTGCTATCTCAGAGATAGTAAGAACTTTCTTAAAACAGTTGCTAACCAAGAGTATAGACATCTTCGCTTGGCAACCCGTGGACATGGCTGGTGTCTCGTGGAGTATTGCAGAACACAAGTTAAGGGTAAATCCACTAGTTACCCCAATTGTACAGAAAAGTGGAAGATGGGTCCGGAACAAACAAAGGCTATGAATGAACAAGTGCAAGATCTTCTTCGTGCTAGTATCATCCGTGAAATCAAGTATCAAACATGGGTAGCTAATCCGGTCATCGTTCCAAAGAGTAATGGAACATGGCGGATGAGTATAGACTTCAAATATTTGAACAAGGCATGTCCGAAAGACTGTTACCCATTGCTAGAAATTGATCTCAAAGTAGATGCCATGGCCCCGTTCAAGTTTAAATGCTTCCTTGATGCCTATAAAGGCTATCACCAAATCCGCATGGCTGCCGGGTGATGAGGATAAGACAGCGTTTCGCACTGACTAGGGGACTTTTTGCTATAGAATGATGCCCTTTGGATTGAAGAATGCGGGAGCCACATATCAGTGGCTAATGGATCAAGCTTTCAAGAATCAGATAAGTCGAAACCTGGAAGTCTACATGGATGACTTGGTGATAAAAAGCATTGAAGAAGATCAAATGTTGAGAGACATCAAAGAAACATTTGAAACCTTAAGAAGCATTAACATGAAGCTGAATCCAGCTAAATGTTCTTTTGGGATGGGAGAAGGAAAATTCCTTGGAGTAATAGTTACAGGTGCGGGTTTCAAGGCAAACCCTGATAAAGTCCAAGCATGTAACGATTCCGGCAAATTCAGGTATACCCTAGCCGGAATATACTATTTACATGTTATTCAATACTGAATATATGAATTATAATGTGCTTATACGAGTATATAAGATTCACAGTACGAATTATACTCGAATATACAGCTAGTCGTATCGAAATTACGATTAATCGACGAACGGTTATTGAAACCCGAACGAATCGGGGATTACATTATAGAAGAAATATATAATGTTTAGTGATGTTACGAAGTATTAAAGCTTCGGGATAAGTGGATTAAGGCACAGAAAAAGGATCTCGATTTAAAAGTACGTCGGTACGTTAAACGAAACCTTTAATACCAAGCCGAGCAAGAGACGATCGATCAAGCCGAAAAAGATGCACGATAATTAATGATATGATGTTTTAAGTTAATAAACATCATGGTTTAAGTTTTTAAAGTTTTTAAATCGGTTTTAGATAAATTTCTTTTTTTAAAGCCGAAAAACGACCGTTTTAAGCCGAATTAGACGTTTAACTGAAAAACGAACTGAACCAGATTATCCAAAACGTTATCCAGATCACGGAAATCCAAATGAGTGGACTAGATTGAACAAGTGGGTCCCACCCCACCATCCAACTAGTCCGATCGGACTCCATCACCACCAAAACATTCATTTTTTCTTTTTTACACAATCCCAACTCAACATCCTTCATTTCTCTCTAGTTCATAATCCAAAAACCGACAATTCTAGCAAGAATAACGAGGTAATGATCGTGTTATGTACGTGTTTATCTTTGTTTATTGAGTGTTCTTGCAAGAAAAGGAAGTTTCCAAGTGAAAAAGGGTGAAAACCCGAGATGGAAACCGATTCTTGCATGATCAAATGATGTATACAAGTTATACAAGGGATCTTGGTCCAAGAAAGGAGTTAAAGGAGTCAAAAACAAAATTTTACGGTTAAAATCTTTGTTTTAGTATCATAACCGTAACCATGAAAGAAATGGCTTGATCGTGAGTGTAACTTGCTTTGTATTGTGGTATGTTGTTTGTAGGCTCTGTATTTAGTGGTAGATAAGGCGGAAAGATGAGTTTGTAGCTTGTAGTGGCGGAAAACGAAAGGTATATTCGGTTTTTGTCGGTGTATGTGTTTTTGGACAGATTGTTGGTCGTTTAGAGTTAGGTCACGAAATTTTACAGAGGTGTTAAACACATGGAAATATGAGTTCTGTGAATTTTTGGTAATTTTTGAATGAAGGATGAATATTTGGTGAATTTAATGCTCGGTTTTGGCCAAAACTGGTGAAAAATAGTTAAATATCATGAAAAATTCTGGAAAATTTTGGATAAGCTTTTCATATCATGTATAAGTCACACACAAAATTTGAGGTCCGTTGGAGAAGTCTAAGTAGGATTTTCGGTTAAACGAGTTCTAGGGATTTCTAGCTCGGTTTTAGTAAAAATGGCATTTAAAAAGAGATTTTGGTTTTGGAAAAATTACAGGGGACTATGTGGATGGCAGGGGACATCCAGGAGAAATTTGGGATTTTTCTAAGATCGTTTGGTATTTACGACATATTTAGTGTTTAAATGGTGTTTAAAAATAGATAAGTAAATGTTAAATATAAGAATTAATTCTGGAAATAATTTTATAAAATTCCCCACTGTTAAAAAGTGATTTGTGCAAAATTTTAAGATCCGAGAGTAAACGGATAATTATTTGTGTTAATTATCAAACTTTTAAAGTAAAACGCGTAAACCGGTGGAGTTCGCTTAAGCGAGCTGACTGGTGTACAAAAACCCTAAAAATGAACTATTTTCATATAAATGAGCTAAACAAGTAAAAATAAATCATCCGAAAATAATTCGGATGATTTGAGTAATTTTAATCTATTTTAACAGTTTCCGGTACGCCAAAGACGGAAACGGGTCCCGCGGCCAATCGGGAAGTCTAAACCGAGCTATAATTTCACATCTTTAATTAAATTATCAGTCAACCACTATTTACGGGTCGTGTGTGACCAAACTCATTTTTGAAACATAAAAACGGATAACAGTGCTAGGCACGCAAAACGAGAAAAACGACTAATAGTAGTTGTGACCTTGGAACTCTAAACGACATCACAACCTGAGTCCGGAGAAGTATTTCTGGGTTAACATTGCCCCCGAAACAGGTACAGTACTGGGTTAACAGAGTCCCCAGATGTACCGACTGATAAGGTTAAAGATTATATAAACAATGATTGTATAATAACGATCGTAGGGATCATATTACAGATTGGACGTGTTAATTGATAATGATTGTTGTTACCTGCTTGCATGTGCTAAGGTGAGTTTTCACGAGCCCCTTTTACTGAACTGTTTTAAATATTTTCCCGGGGCGGAAAGCATGTTTTTATCAAAGTGTTTAAGTACATGCTGATCGCATGGAAATGAATGAATTTATATAATGTTCAATGTACGGGAATCGTACGGTAATGTATTGAAATGGTAATTGTTTGAGTTGTTAATATTGTAAGGTCCCGCAACAGTTTCTGGGGTAACAGAGTTCCCAGAGGTTATTGGAAGTATGTTTCTGGGGTAACAGAGTTCCCAGAGGTTATTAAATGTGTTTCTGGGGTAACAGAGTTCCCAGAGGTTATTGGAAGTATGTTTCTGGGGTAACAGAGTTCCCAGAGGTTATTAAATGTGTTTCTGGGGTAACAGAGTTCCCAGAGGTTATTGGAAGTGTGTTTCTGGGGTAACAGAGTTCCCAAAGGTTATTGGAAGTATGTTTCTGGGGTAACAGAGTTCCCAGAGGTTATTGAATGTATTTATGGGTTGACAGTGACCCCAAATAATATTATGTTATGATATGGATTTATCATGGTTTACTAAAATTGTGAAACTCACCAACTATTCGTAGTTGACCCGTTTTTCTCACATGCTTTTCAGGTACAACTAAGATAAAGTGATTGATTACGTGCTAAGTGCTTGATGTGTGTAAGTTTTGCGTGCTGGACGTTAGGATACATTATAACAGATAGAATTATGAATCGTATTGTATGAAGTGTGAATCACCTAGACGATAATGAAAGACGAGATAATGTAATTTTGAAGTATATTAATGCATTCGGTTTTCTTTATAAACAATGTGGTTGATATCAGAGGTGTCTGTCGCATCCCGTTTACGTTTCCGCTGCGGTCACGGGGTGTTACAAAGCAGTAGCCCGCATGCCTTCTCCTTCTTCCCTCAAAGAGGTTCAGACACTTAACGGAGATTAGTTGCAATAAATCTATTCTTTTCAAATCATGCAACCAAATCTTACCCATTTGTCTCGACTTTGAGAAATTGCCTTAATAAGGCACAATTTAAATGGACCGCGGAAGCTGAACAAGCGTTCTTGGAGGTCAAAAAAAGCTTGATGGAATTACCCACGTTGACAGCACCTTATGCGGGAGAACCTTTGACGTTATACCTGTGGGCATCTGATATTGCCATCAGGGCTGTGCTACTGACGGATAGAAAGAATGTCCAAACGCCGATTTATTACATTAGTAGGACGTTGTCAGATCCAGAGACCTGGTACTCAATGTTAGAAAAACTTGTTCTAGCACTGGTCTATGCCGCCCGACGTCTCCGCATGTACTTTTAGGGATACCCCGTCAACGTATTAATTGGATACAAACTCAAAAACTTACCGAGTAAGCCAGAATTGTCTTGGCGATTGGCAAAGTAGGCCATCGAGTTGCGTGAACATGCGATAGAATAAAAACCCAGACCAACAATTAAAGGGCAGGTGTTAGCGGACTTCGTCACTGAAGTTCCGCAACACAAAGAAAAAGAATGTTTAATTGAGCAGCAACCCCAAGCACCTCCTGAACAGGGACAAATTTGGTCATTGTTCGCGGACGGAGCTTCAAGCAGCGAGGGATCTGGCGCAGGCCTCAGGCTAGTCAACCCCGAGGGGCATGAATTCACATACGCCATAAAGTTAGACTTTAAAAGTACTAACAACGAGGCAGAATATGAAGCCTTTCTGGCAGGCTTGCGAATAGCCAAGAAGCTTGGGTGAAGCATTTGGAAGCACAAGTAGATTCTATGCTGATTGCTGGACAGATTAATGGAACATATGAAGCAAAAAATGATGTCATGACTTCATACCTGTCACAGGAAAAGGACTTGATTCGTCAATTTTCCTCTTTCAACGTTATTCACATCAAAAGGAGTGAGAACAAGTCAGCGGATGCCCTTAGCAAGTTGGCTTCAACAAATTTTGAGAACTTTGCTAAGGATATTCGTGTTGAAGTCCTTGATCACCCGTCCATTCCACAAAATCAAGTCCTGGTAATTCAGACTGGCGTAGAATCCTGGATGACACCGATTATAGCTTATTTGTCGTCAGGAATTTTGCCAATTGAGAAGGCCGCGGCTCAAAAAATCAAACACAAGGCATTGAATTACCAAATGAATGATGGTGTTTTGTACCAGAGATCCTTCATGGGCCCACTGTTACGATGTGTAGATGCGGAAGATGCGAACTATCTGATAAGAGAAGTTCACGAGGGCATTTGTGGCCTACACGCGGGTCCAAGGATTGTTGTAGCAAAGATCATACTTCCGGGTACTATTGGCCAGGGATGCACTTAGACGCTGTGCAAGAAATCATGAAATGTGATTGTTGCCAGCGTCACGCTCCCAACACCCTACATCAAAGAATGAGTTGATACCGGTGACGTCCGCCCGGCCATTCCAGAAATGGGCTATCGACATTATGGGACCTTTCCCAGAAGCCCCTGGATGAGTCAAATTTTTGATAGTGGCCATTGATTACTTCACCAAATGGGTGGAAGCCAAACCAGTTGCATAAATCACGACATCGAGAGTTAAGATATTCCTTTGGGAATTCTTCATTTTCTGGTTTGGTCTTCCGCAGGAGCTGGTAAGTGACAATGGAACCCAGTTTGGGGACAGCGGATTACAAGAATGGCTGAAAGAACTTCAAGTCATTCAAAATTTTACGTCTGTAGCCCATCCGCAAGAAAATGGTCAGGTCGAAAGGACAATAGAACAATTAAGGAAGGGATCAAAGCGAGGTTAGGAACTAAACGAACAGGCTGGGCTTTCGCACCTAAAAGAATTCCAGTAATTCTGAGACACATTTTAATTTAACCTACGAAACTGAGGCCATGATCCCAGCTGAAATCGGGATTCCATCCGCAAGAGTTTTGATGATTAACGACAATGATAAAGAACTACGAATGAATCTTGACCTCCTTGAAGAAAGGAGGGAACTGGCATCGATATGCGAGCACAATTAAAAACGCTAGCTGCAGAAATATTATAACTCGCGGGTCCAAAAATGTACATTTGATGCGGGAGACTTTGTCTTCCGCAACAGTGAGGCTTCCGGCCAAGAACCTCCGGGCAAGTTGGCCCCAACTTGGAAGGCCCTTACAAGGTAAAACAAATTTTATCCAAGGGCGCTTACAAGTTAGAGAAGTTGGACGGGACTGAGGTCCCTAGAACTTGGAATGTGGCATAATTAAAAAAATGCTACATGTAGCAAGTATGTTTACTTTTCATTTTTGGCATGCGTGCCTAATAGACTAGTAGCAAACATGTAATGTCATCTTTTGTAGTTTCATTCGGCTTATGCCTAATTTATGAAAGTTTTGTTATTCCCACATTCTAGCCTCATGTAATATGTATTTCCACTAGTATGTAATCCTTTATTGACAACGAAGAAGATCTTATAAACACTTATATTATGAAGCATAAGACAAAGCGTACCAGACAAGACAAACTTCTTATTATTTATCAACAGGGATTACAAGAAGATGACAATTACAAACTTCTATAACTATGAAGCCCCGTCTTCATTCTCTGCGTTTTCGCCTTTCGCATCGTCTTGACTTTTTTCATTAATTGCGAGAAGGACCTTTAATTGATCGATGCCTTCTTCTTTGTTTGCAAGCTTCGATATGTGATCCTCAATAGAGAATTTTAAATTATCAAAAATCTTCTATTTATCAATAAGAGCTGTAGCAGTATCTTTACCGTGCAGGACGAATTCTCCAGGAAGTTTACCATCTTCTGCAAATTTAAATCCTTCTTGAAAACCCGTCCGACGGCCATCCAGAGAAGAAGCAACTAAAAGAGCGGAAAGACAATCCCCAATTTCATCGCCTTCTCGAATGTGGGCGATAACCTGTTAGAATAACAAATATGAACAATTGTTCGTAATATGGTTATGTGTTATCACGAGAGTTCACAAAGAGAGGAGAGATACCTTAGGGACCCCTTCCGCCAATAGCCATTTTTTATCCGCCTTGACCGAACAAGCTCCATCTTGTGCCCAACACATTCCAAGGCTTGCTCCTGATTTTTAGAAGCAAGGGTGGCAAGGCGTTCATCCTTGGCTGAAGATTCAGCCAATTGAGGCCTTATACTCACCCAACTGCCGCTGAAGAGCAGCATCGACATTATTAGCAACGGAGCGATGAGCCTTCTCAGCCTCCAATGCTGTCCTGGCATCCGCCAGTTTTTGCTCGACGGCTTCAGCAGCCAAATGGTTATCTTTGGCTTCTTTCATTGCCTCAGCAACTTCCTTCTTCGCCTCGGACTCCTTAATCTCTAATTCCTCCCATTCCTCATTTATACCTAGCCAGTCTCGACATAATTCTTGAGTAGTGGAGACATTATTGGCTAGGCTATAGGAGTAGGAGTTCAATAATTCTTGGCGCGGACGCTTGCGCTGAATTTCCCTTTCCGCCGGAGGAATACTTCCCTGCAAGTATTCCATGCAGACATCCGCGTCGGAAAAAGTTGAATCCTGACGTAAGGACCAACGCGGACGATGCATTGAAGAGTCTTCCTCGTGCAGGGACGAAAACGTTTGTGGCCCGCGCCAAAAGCACTAACCCCTCCTTGTTCCTTAAAGCGGTAGGAAAACTGGAAAGGTGAAGAAGTGTTAGGGTCCTCAGAGTTATCGTCTTTCTTACCTCTAGAAGGAGGGGTATCCACAATAGTGACTGGGTCCTAAACACCTCTCGGAGGAGACGTTGGCGGTGTAGCAGGTGGTGTTGACCCCCGCGGATCGGAAAGATCCTTAGCAGATTTCTCTAGAACTTCTGCAAAAGTATTACGTCTGTGTCAATGACGTACCTCACAAAACTAAAACCAATTGTCAAAACATGGGAAATATTAAAGATTACCCGGAGAAACATCTGTGGTGGCAAGTTGTTGGAGACGAGCCACCAGCTTCGTCCTCATGTGTTTCTGGGTACCGGCAGGCTTAGTAAATTGCACCTTGGAGTCATCCGCATCAACGGCTGGACGATCACCTTCGTTAATGACATCTTCAGTGGCTTGATGTTCATTTCCTGTGGTGACGTCAGCACCTTCGTCATCTACCACCTGGCTAGTGGTTGTTTTCTGGTCCTACTTACGGGTCAGACCTACAATCAAATGTAGGGTATTAGGAGCATCAGTTGAAAGCCCTCCTTTGCAGAGTGATGACTTTTCACTAAAAGAAAGGAGTACTATCACTCCGCTAGAAGTGGCATCAGTAATTGGTCGAGGTTGTAATATACCTCACCTTTCAGAACAAATTCCTCACCTTTCGCGTACATCGCCTCAGAAACTACGGGTTCCGAGCGAAGAACAGCTGGGGATAAAAAGTTATTGCGGGTACGCTTAAGTATGGGTGCGTCCTTTGGATCAATAGGACGGCGCACCATAAGACCTTCTTCTTGGTCTAGAAGTGTACTGAAAATGGAGCCCTCACCCATATAAATTGGAATAGAAGTCAGAACTCAGAAGAAATATAAAAGACTAAGTAATAATATACTTACTCTTCTTCGGTTTCTCGTAATATGGCTCCATATTAGGGAACAGCCACAAACAACTCATCCTGACGCTCACCATCGCTCCCTCATGAATCGCGCACATGGGAGTTGGCGTGCTGGTCAACGTCACGAACCAGGGAGAGTTCACCACTGTGGTAGCGGAAACCGCTGGCATCTTGTCATCCGGTCTGCAACGAGTCATGGCAAAGGGGATGACATCTTCCAGGATCCAGAAAAATTTTGGCTTCCATTCATGGAGGCTGTGGATCCATTCAGTGCCAACAACCGCCTTTCAAGTTGTGGCCCAACTGTACCATCCGCCGAGGTAGGTCATCTTGCAAAATGCTGCAAACATACCGACGGACGGCTCCAGATCGCGAGCCTGACAGCAGAATTCGAAGTGTCGAACCCTCAACATCCCAAAAGGATGGATTGGGATAGATGAACTCCATACAATGTCAATATCGATTGAATAAACCTCGTCCGGGGTAACCGGAAATTTCACGTTGTAAACTGGTCTACATAGACGGCCATTTTATTCGCCGGAGGGTTGATAGCGATCACACTGTCTGCCGGGCGTTCCGTTTCCTACTCCGGTGCCAGGCTGTATACATTTAAACATCGTTGTAGTCCTTTTCCTTGATGTTCACAATGACCTGATGAATGGCCGGAGCACTCTTCTTATCACCTGCCATCGAATTAGCTTTTTAATCGGAGAATTTAAAAGTAATCTCAAGCGACTTCAGATCTCAGAGTAAGAGAGAAAAAGAAGAATTTGAAGGAGATATGAGTGAATGGATATGGGATATGGCCTATTTATACACATTTCAATTAATGCGATTGATTAGACGTCAGTGGAGAGAGAAAAAGGGATCCAATTGAAAACTGACACGTCATGCGGGAAAGACAAAAAAGCAAAAGTAGACTGCCAAAAGACGTCATACACGTCCTGTCAGTTACCTTGCGACGTTTCTCTTTCCGCCACGTCATTGCTATCATACCACTTGTAAATATTCAAAATTGGATAATTTGAAAATATCTCACAAGATATTATCCTAACGCGAAAAAATATATAATTCACAAGAAGACAAAAACTTTCTTTTCATTCATGATAAAGATATTTACAAGATGTGGAAAGAAACTACAAGTTTAAAACCTATTATATGGGTCTGGTGCAGATACATCTTCAGGAGGTGTAGGCGGAGTATCTTCTGTCCCTTCCCCGGAAGAGTGGGATAGCATACCGCACTAAAACCCTGGCTTAACAGCCAATGTCGCACTCTTTCTGCCCATTCCGCCCTCTCCTAAAGATCCCGGAACCCGTAAGCTATTTTTTGTTTATCATTCAAAGATTCAGCTGCACGGGCTTCTGCATCATCACGCGCTTGCAGAAGCGAGTCATAGGCAGCTTGCAACTCAACAACACTTTTATCTTTAAGCTCAGCTCGCTCCTCATGCAGCTTCAATTCCGCCTCAAGCTCTTGGATTTTGGCACCTTGGCGAGTCACTTGGCTTTCTAAAGCTATATTGGCTTCAAGCACCTTAGCCAGGTCCTCCTTTATTCCTTGGACATCACCACGAGCAGCTTCAAGAAGAGAATTTTGCCTCTTACAGGCTTCCTCCCATTAACGTGTGGCAATTGTGTGCCGATCTTTCTCATTTCCGAGAGCGATCTCGGCATCAGATAGCTTCCATTTAGCTGTGTTGGCTGTCACACGACATTCATCAGCTTCTTTTCGAACTTCCTCGGCGGATCGGGTCATCTCTCCCAGTTCCCACCCGTCGTCCGCCATTCGCGCAATATTTCCTGTCCACATGCCAAAGTATTGGCTAAAGACGAGGAATAATCCATATGAAGGTCGTGGCGAGAGCGTCCACGCTGATGGATCCGCTCCGCAGGCGGAACACAATGGTTGATAAACAACGTACAAATGTCCGGATCAGTGAAGCGGGACCCATTCACGATGTCCCAGTGAGGAGTAAACAAGTGATAATCCTCCCCTGGGTTTGCCTCCCCGTAATAATCTGAACTCATTTCTTGGAGTCGAATAGGGATAGAGGAGGATTGATGGGGAGCGTCACGTGTCGCCGCCCCTCTGACGTTCTGCGGAACATGCTGAGATTGACGATCCTCTCCTTCACCCATGAAAAAGGGTGAAGAAGAGAAGGAAAATTGCGGAGGAGGTTGAGGAGGAGATTCTTGTCCTTCGAATACCTCCTCATTCACAATCGGATCCTTTCCTTTGGAACCGGAAGCTCCCCCAGTCCCAATAAGATAATTCAAGGAGTCCTCAGCTTCTGGCTGAAGGATTGGATCTTCTTGATTCGTTTCAGCAGGAGGAGTAGGTGACCTATATTCATTCTCCAGAGGCGGAAATGGTAGTTTCTCGACTTCAGGTGTTGAGGAAGGTAGTTTATGCGATGCAACGCTCCCGCCAACAACCTTAAACGAATCTACATAATAAAACCACATATAAGTATTGATCAAAACAGTAAAGTACAAAGAAAGGTGTTAGTATTTACCAGCCATCGCCTTCATGCGCCCAGCAAGACTGACTCGCTTCTTCGAACGGTGTGTCCGTTGCTTCTTGGTTGTCGGACCTTCCTCAGTATACGCGGAACTAATGCACACATCGCTTGCTTGAAGGGATTTAAAATTCATCTTCCGCTCCAATTTTGCCAACAGATGCGAGACAGATGAAATTTCAGAAGCATCATAAGAGCTATCTTCTTCTTGGGTTGCAGAATCATCACTCGAGGAAAGAATGACGATTATCCCATCAGAAGTAAGGGCATTAAGCGGATGTGGATTTAAGGTATACGCACTTGTCTGGAAGATTGCTTCCGAGGTTGCAGGCTCAACAGGTACCTTGGTAGCAAAGAGAAAGTGATTCTGCGTCCTGTCCAAAACGGGCGTCTCTTTCGCTTCACGGATGCGTTTCCACATGCAACCTCTATTTTAAAAAAAGGGCATTCAACATCGGCCCTTCACCTGAATAACATACAAGAAGTCAGTTAAAATGATTCATAGAGAAAAGCAAAGGAGAGAAAAGGGAAACATAACTTATGTTCGATCATGTCCATGAACACAGGCTCTAAATCGGGATATGGCCATAGGCAGCTCATTCCCGCCCATACCAGAGCCTCCTAAGGAAGAAGCCGCATGGGAGATGGTTCTGAAACCAGGACGCGGAACCATTCCTGCTTCTTTTGAGAAGTTGTAACAACTTCTGGCAGCGCCTCACCAGCCGGACGATGGACCATGGCGTTAGGAACCACGTCCTCTGAGATCCAGAAGAACCTGTGGTGCCAGTCTATCGAACCTCCTTCAGGCACGATTCCAATACTCTTACCCTCTATGGGGTAGCACTTAAACCATCCGCCACGATTGGCCATCCGATAGAACACCTGGAATCTGTCAATCCGAGGCAACATCCCCTTCGCCATACATAAAAATTGGAAGTGTCGAATTTGCATAAGAGCAAGAGGATGCAATTGGGATAAATGGATCCCATAAGCACCTAAAATCTTCATCAGAAAGTTGGTTATAGGGAACCGAAGGTTTGCGTAGACAAAGTAGTTTGAGTATACAACCATCTTACCGGTAGAAGGCATACTCGCGACAGATCCAGCAACGGGAAACTCTGGACCCCATTCCGGTGGGATACCGTAAATACGTAGTAACTTTTCATATTCAGAGATATCCCATTTAATTTCTGCAGTATCAATGGTCAATGCCAAAGACCCTGTACTATTAGCCATCGGTTCGGTGTTGAATGGAAAACAGCGGGCAATTATGATGAAAATCGAAAAATCGGCTATAAGAATTAAAGGAAAACAAAGAAGATCGAAATATCGAAGGTGAATAAACTTCGAAAGGATGATAAACTCCACTATTTATACCCTTCGCAATTAATGCGATGGGATACGAGCAGGAGAAAGAGAAAATCATCACCCAATCAGCAGTCGCCATGTCATGCGGGAAATTCGAAAAAGAGAAAAAGGTGCACAATCGGGTATAGTGACAGCCGGCATAAACGTCTCATCACCTGCCCACGCGGCCGCGAGTGGACAACTTGTCCTTTTTCATGATTATCCATAGTTTTAATAGAAGATATTTCCACCAGCCACGAAAATTAAAAAATCCTCAAATTTATCGTAAGTCCAAAATTTCACCCGCATAAAAACTTCACGCGGAAGAAACACTAGACTGGGGGGACTTATAGAGGTAGCGTACCAAAAAGACCCAAATACCCTTAAGTATCACCCGAGGTTCAGTGTGAAGCTTCCTACGGTACATCCGTGGGACATATGGATCACCCGCATAATTGTATAAGGTAAGAACATCCTTGTATCATGCGCGGCAGAATATAGGCACCCTCAGACGTCATCCGCATGGTGACGCATTCACCTGCCAAAAAGACCAGGAGGCAATGCCATCAGGACAGCTGTAATTAACCAATTACCTTCTAGAAGAACTACCACGATTGTTACTTGGAGAATACGCGACTCATTAACCTATGAATAAAGGACACCTGGCCAGGTTTTTATAACCGTGCACATGGCCTGGGATTAACCCGTCCAATCATAGATCAACACGTGTCTAGGTTGTTATGCCCATGCACATGCAACGTATAGCTCAACCTATCATATGAAGACACGTGTCCAGACGGTTACGGGAGCATCATCAAGAAAGGGACAGTTGGCCCAATCATATTCCCTCATCCTTCGGCTATAAATACCCTCTCAATCTCCATGAGTTATTCTTTCACTCCCCAGTATCTACTCTCAATATTCAAGTACTTTCTCTACATCAGAACTGTACTTATTCTCATGCCGGAGGGTGGTTACGGGAAGACCCCCCTCTTGTGCTTCCCGTAATGAGCTCACAGTGTCTGTTTTGCAGGTTCCAGTCACTGGACTTTGGGGAATTGAGATCGTATCGTATTGGTTGTTATCCGTATCCTACCCTGTGGACTCATTGGATCTAGGACCCGTCAAGGGGATTAGATCCGTGTTTCTTCAATACTACAAATTAAAATCTCTCTTTACACGCTCTCTCTAAAATATTGACATCAACTCAAGTATTCAACTACTATTGTATACTCTATTTTTATTTGTTTATTACTCAAGCTTTACTTTATACATTTATATATGCTTTAACTTTTAAAAATACAATAGAGATCGGTATAATAGATGGTTTTTATTCCCTTTATTTGACTTTTTGTTTCAACTAATTATAATATTTAACAATCTATATTTTTAAACTTTAAACTTGGGCAAGTGTTGGCTTTACATGTTTTAATTGTCGGTTTCACAGGTTCTTTCATATTTAACAAACTAGTGTTGCTTTCTTAAATGGTATAATAGACCAGAACATTTTTCATGATTCAAATTATCCCAGCATTGAAAGAACCAGTGAAATCGATATGATCAACGTTTATGAACATCCACGATGATATCTACTCTACAATATTACGTGCGGAACCATAACAAGGTGAAAAACACAATATATACTAGTAGAAAAATGCCTTTAATGACATGCGCACCATGACATGCAGTGATTTATGACGTGCAAAATCGCGTGTCGTTAAAAAAGAGTCATAATTTTTAAATGTTTAAAAATTTATGACACTTTTTTTGTACATCATTAGACTTGTGTCAAAAATTAAAAAAACTAAAGTTGCACGTCATAATCATCTTAAGATCCAAATAAAAAATTTGAACACCCGCCCAATGTTTCTCTCAAAAGAGCGCCCAATTATCAGTACCTATACAACTATCAGCCCACGATCTTCTACCAATTTTCTCACAATTGAACGAAATCTAGGGTTGGGCATTCTCCATCAGTCCCACGACGCTACACCTTAAGTCCAACAATTTCGTTTTCGGTGCACTACCATCTTAGGGTTCAATCGGTTGGGTTTGCTTATTTGAATTTGTAGGAATTCATCTACTATGAGGAATATGCCTGCAGTGTTGCCTTCTACTATTAATTATTGGTTTCATAATCGTCTAGGGTTTAATTGACTGTTAATAATTATTATTTTTGAAATTTGTGATGGTTATTTAAGGAAATTGGACTACTTTGACTAGATTATGTAGGTATGACTGCTAAAGTGTTCTTTTGATAGCATTAGAGATCTTTTACAGCTACTTTTGTACATGGATTGTGGTACATTAAAAACTTGTCTGGTTATTTGATAATGTTGTAACAGATGAATCATGTGTGGTTCATGTTTTGTAGAGATATGTAGCACTGCATATATAAATTATGCTTAATAATAAGGAATACCAGGGTTTGAGCGTGTAAAATGTCAAGGTTTTGATAGTAGAGGAGGGATACTTGGATATTAGCCTTGTATTGTTGAGTGGTGTATGCTTGCTACATGCTTATCCAAAATGCGGGTTATAGATACACATGCTTATCCCAAATCCCGACACTAACCTAACACGAATTACACGGGTTTGAGTTTGGTATAAACGGGTTCAGGCCAGTTTTGGTTCGATCATGCGAATCCTTCTAACTAAGTGGGTCAGGTTTAATTCAACCCACCAGGTTCATGGGTTGGCCCGTTTTATGTAGTAAATCTAAATATGTGTTATTTGATATTGAATAATATGAATGAATTTGAAGGATTGTAGTGCGGATTGCTCATGTTGAGGATGTTCTTGCATCTCATCCGGCCATTCTTTATCTGCAATAACCAGGTGAGTTTAGCAAATTTGTTCATGACATATATTCTTGAAAGTATTTTGAATTATGTCAATTAGAAATCATAACATGTTCTTTCAGACAAAATAGATGACGATAATTTCATCACACAATAATAATAACTTGGAACTATATATTGGTTTTTTGTTTACATTTGTGTATTAAACAGAGTGAAGGACGAGGATAGGAGATGTAGTGATGACACTGGGAGCCAAAGCTTCTGAGTTTATATCATTGACTTTGTAGCCTAACACGTCTGAATCATTATTTTCAACCCCAATAATCTTCTAATGTTGACATGACAAACAGGTGGGTTAGTAAATCGGTCAAATTAGGTGTTTATGTTGTAGCCTTGCAGGTTGCTGGGTGATCTGGCCAGAACATTCACTTTTTTTTCCCATTATCTGAGGTTTTTTAATGTTATCTACCTTTATTATATGACTTTACAAGTGCGAACATGATTCTTAGCAATATCGAAACAATCTTTTAATGTTGGTTGCATGGATAAATGGGTGAAAGAAGGTATTTTTAATGTGTGCCAGGCCGACCTTGAATAATTTCTTATCCACTTTTTTTATATAATTTTAATGTTATTGTAAAAAATACGATTATAAGAATAACAATCTTCTAATGCTATTTCTTGAATCATCATAACTTAGTAAAATGTTATGATAACAGGTTAGTGCTATTTTTTTTTGTTAGTATGTCATGTTTCGGTGTCATAAATGCATGTCACAAATGTATGGCATTAGTGCGTGTCATAATACATGACAAGCAGATGCGTGTCATTTTCAATTTATCACTGGGTTATCAACAACACACATTTGTGTGTCATCTGTACCCTTTAAAGGCTTTTTTTTTCTAGTATTAATTAATCTCTTTTTTATTACTTGATAGAAGTGAAGTACATCAAGATATGAAAATATAAGAACATGTACAAAATATACCAAAGTCAAAGAACTCAAATGCCAAACAACCTATATATAGTTACAGTTGGGACTTATACGCCGTATATATATTTGAGTTCAAAACATTCAAATTACATTCCAAATCACTACTATTAAAACCTAATAGACAAGACCTACAAGACCTAAGCAATGGACATTTAATGCACTAACAATCTTCCCCTTGAATATTGGTTGGTCTTGTTGTCTAAGCAATAGACATTCATGCACTAACAAACTCCCCCTTGGATATCTCTTATCTTAGACTCGGTCTTCAAACTCTTCTCTTTCATAAGATCAATCAAACATCAAGCTAAAAGACCCACATAAGTTATGCCTTCTGGACCCCTACAAATAATATGACAATCAGAGTATACCATCGGCTTATGATCAGGTTTCTCACCTTTCACGAATCAATCCTCAATCAATCTTTTTCACTGCTAAACTAATTCCATAGATTCTCCACACAATTTGTTATAATGAATCTCAAATCACACCTAAATTATACATTGTTGTTTATTGTGCTTGATTCAAACCCACCTTATAAACTAACCTCATTGGATCCAACATATCAATCTTACCCAATGTTTTCAGACCCGGACCGGACATTGACCCGGACACCTTACTGGGTCACAGGTCGGACCGACCCGGGAGGTCGGACGGTCTTTGACCCGGATGACGTCATAAATAATATAACTATATTTATATATAATTAAAATAATTTATATAAACATTTTAATAAATAAAAGTATTTTTGAGAGATAATATCTCCATATAAAATTATGGTCGTTCAACAAAATGTCTATTCCATTCAAAAAGGAAAACAAAAAGTCTATTCCTAATTTATCTCCTTCTCTTCTCTCTCTCTCTCTCTCTCTCTCCCCCTCATTTTACAGTAACCACTCCCAGATCTAATCCTAACTCAAACTTCAAATCTTCCCCCAATTCTTTCGACGAAGAAAGCATCATCAACTGCGATTGATTCCTTCAATAATCGTTGATGGGGTGAATGTATTCAATTATTCACGATGATGAACTGAAGGCTGTAAGTATTAAAAACCAAATAGGTAAAAAGATGGTGGGGCGGCGGTTGTGAGGTCGTAGGTGGTGGGGCGGAGGTGGTGAGGTCGCTGGATGAAGGTGCGGCTAGATGAAGGAGGATCTGCATATTAAAAATTTATCACTAAAAAACACAAATTTTCCGGTCCGATCGTCGGGTCACCGGGTCCGGTCCAACCGGCGCCCGCACAGATCGGCCAACCCAATAGAAAACGGGTCTTACACCTCGACCCGGACCGGTATTAAGGCCGGGTCCCGGTCGGACCGGTCTGACCGGCTGGGCCGGTTCGGGTTTCAAAACATTGATCTTACCCGATGTCTTCTCTCCAAAAACCAAATTTAATCCATCGACGTATAAGTAATCACAGCGTATAAGTAACATGACGTGTATGTTCAATCTTCAACATGTAAGCATGTATATGGCCTATAAGTTATACTCTCGTATAAGTATGTATTGAACCGAAACGACTTATGCGGCGTGTAACTACTTATGCAGAGATGTTATACGTTGAAAGGTTATACAGAGAGGATACCCGGCGTATAAGTACATATACATTGGAGGCTACGCCTCGGATAAGTTGTCAACAGGATGTTATACGATGTGTATGTACATATGCGTCGTATATGCTAAACGTTTATGTTTTTGCAAGTTTTTGTGGAGAAAATAAAGATGTATGTAACATTCGTCAATTTTCGGACCCGAAAACCTGACCCGTATAACTTTATTTATTTATTGTTATTTTATTACTCGGATATTTTTATCTAATAAAAACTATGAATTATTTTTATTATTATTTTATTTGGTTTTGTCTTTGTTTCCTTTAACGTTTACTCGATTACGTTTACTCGTTAACTATTAATTGTCTATGTTCCGTACTATAACATCCATTAGTTTTTGAATCCGAAACTCGACCCGTTTAAATTTTGGCTTCATATTTTATACTTTTATTTATAAAACTATATATTTTTTCCAATTAACCTAATATATATTTTTTATATAATCACATATCTAAATAAATTAAGAATAGTTTTCACTAAACGAATCGAACACCGTTAAACTTTCAAATCAAGTTTTGTTTCCATTTAAAATATGATATATATATTATTAATTTTGTATTTTATTGTATAAAAACCTTAAAATATTTCGTTCACGCTTTTAATTCAACTTTTATAAAATAATACAAAATATATTTAACGACTTATAAATCTCAAATCCATTATATACTCATCATATTGTGTCTTGTACGTTAAATTTCGTTAGGATAATTATTTCTTTTGTACTTTAAAATTAGGATAAACCGTCGAGACTCATCATGGAACTAAATAGGTCGTTTAAACTATCTACCCGTTAACGCTTTCCCATATTTCATGTGAGTTTACATACCCCGTTTTCTATCTTTTATATTTCGGGGGTAGCATGCATTCCTTATTCACTTTTACTCATGTTTTATTACCACATCTATTCAAAACACAATTCAATATATGTTTATGTGTGATTATTGCAGGTTATATAATTATGCTCTATTTGCTTAAATGTTAATTTTATATTTGATTGTTGGTATCACATCCTCATCTATTCTCATCTAGTAGGATCATACATTTACCCAAGTACATTGATTTTGTATAAGTATGAAAAAGTTCACATCTATTTAGTTGTTTACCATTTCAAAAGATTTGTAATGCTCACCGTTTACATATGAACTGTGATTTACCTATCTACATATATAAAACTAAAACTTATATGTTTTCACCAACAATCGTTTTAACAAACTCTATTTTTATACATGCTACAGGTACAAGTAATTTTTATCGTTCAAGATCGAAGATATTAGTTTTACCTTAGGATATTTATTCAAAATACAAAAGTATGATGTATTTGTTTTTGTGTATTGAACTTGTGTACTTGTTAATGTTAATGAAATTAAATAACTATTTTCTCTTTAATTTGTATCTTTTGAGCTATTGTCCAATCAATACGTTAACCCCCGACATGTTCTGTCGCCTTTGGTTGGGGGTGAGACACATTGGTATAAAAAACGAAGGCTGTAAGATAGGTGGTTAGATAAAACGACCTAGTAGCATGCTTATGGTCCCTATACGTGATATGATTTTATGTGTTTACACCATGTATTATATTATTGATTATCGTAGCCTAAATATTATTTAATGATTAAATATTATTCTTGTACACAAAAGCACACAAAACTCCGAGGCTATGCCTCACTCTCAAAAATCATTTTCAAAACCATATATGTTATTTTAAATTGGGAAATTCCTTAAGAATTCCTGCCATTTTTATTTTTACTCCCCTCTCCTTGAGGATGATTCGTGTGATGAATATGTAGTAACTGTAAAGGGGACACATTTGTTCTCTGAACCCTTGATACCAAGGCTAGTGAGCCTAAGGAAATGCAACGTGTATAAATCTCAATCAGCTGTGAGACTCGGCTGCTTTCCTAGAGGGTTCAACAAGGGTGTGAAACTTATTAAGCCAAATCATATCACCCAAAATGTCCATGAATCTACTAACCTCATTGTATTTGTCACACCCCAACCTACGGTGAAAATGCCGGGCGTGAACTGATTGCTCACAGCTCTCAAGGTACTATCATGCAATATTGGAGATTTCAATATTTATTAAATTAACTTCTTTTATAAACAAATATTCAATACAATATCTAAAATCCAATAATTCACTGAACAAACATATATCATAAATCAAAAGTCTTGTTTATTTCTCTATCTGGAATCCTAAGTTCTCTTTCCAATCCTGAGTTAACTCCACATCACTCGATAACCTGCATATGCGCTAAAAATAAAGTAGATTTGTCAACACAAGGTTGAGTGAGTAGCATACCAGTTTTGGTGTATATATATAATAGATAAATAAATACGCAACAAAGTCAAATGAGCTAAGCAATTCAACCAATGAGTAAATAAATGAGCTGTTGAAAAACACGAAGCTATTACGACTGTCGTATGATCATACTATTATGAGATTATGTTGGACCTCTCCGAATGCCATTCACATAAAGAAAATAAGAACATAACAAGTAAGGTACAAATCGTTAAACACAAGTGACAATAGTTGCAGTTTGTGTATTAAATAGTAGGGAAATAAATATTAAACGCATATGTCCCCAAAACAGTGTAAAATGAGTTTCAAAAGGGGGAATGTGATACTCAACTTAACAAACGAGAAAAAGGGAATAAATAGCAATAAGAATGACGATTCTCGGGGATCATGCGTTCACGATAAAGCCTATAAAGGAAGATAGAATATGGATACGCTAAGTTAATGAACTAGATCGGATATGAGAGTTCGATAATTATTATAATATTTATTAAGTTAATATTATATTAAAAGTTCGTAAAATCCTTTTTAAAATATCTCATAATTATATTATAATATTTTATTATATAAAAGTATTATATAAGTATAATACATCTTTTAAAAATATTATTAGTTTGTTAAATATATAAGTATATTGTAAATATAAATTTACCTTTTTAATGTATTAAATTAATTAATCTTAGATATTAAACAAGTGTTATTATATATATATATACATATATATATATGTATGTATATTTATATACCCATATGCATATACACATGGACGAAACAAATATGCGGAAAAAACACAAGTATTATTGTCGGTTTTATAAAAAGACAATTTATTTATTAGTTATTATTATATTTATTAAAATAGTTAAAAAAGAAAATACCAAAAATAGTTACAAAATGGGGTGGCAGGGACTCGAACCCGTGACTTGCCACTCCGCAACCAAGGTGCTAACCAACCGGGCTAACCAGTTCATGTAACATAACTTATGTGACATTACCCATTTTTGGGTCAATTTGTATTTGTTTTTATTATGAAAACCGGCCCGTTTTGTATCCCGAGCCTTTCAATAATATAAAAATGTTGAATTTTATGTTACATATTTGTTATATGGTTGTCGGATCTCAAAAAAAATCTTTTACAACCCTTAAAATGCCCCTAAAACGCTCAAAACGAACTTCAGGGACTAAAACTGCCAAAGTTGAAAAATCAAATTTTTCCTTCCGCGACCTTAGCGCCGCGCTAAGTGGCAAGGGCAGAGCCCTTAGCGCCGCGCTAAGGGGCTATGCAGCAGCAATAACTATTTTTTTTTGTTTTGTGTTTGTTTGACTCATTTTTCTCCACCCATTTGCATGCAAACACTTGAATTAAACCTCATGCATGACCCATTCAACTTACCTTATAAATACAAGCATATTCCCTTCATTTTTCCCTTCTCATTTCATCAAATCTCTCTCTCTCAATCTAATATTTCTAAGGTTATTTTTCAAGTTCTTGGTAGTTTGACTTTCCAAAGTCAAACTGAGTTTAATCCTACATTTTAACTAACTTCTTAGGAATTAAAGCTTGTTGTTGCAAATATATATAATATATAACCTTTGTTTTCCTTCGGCTTTCACTTCTTCGGTCTCGGTCGGTGAAGTGTCGGGCATATAAGGCAAGGCTACATGAAGAATTATACCATATTCCGTCTTAATGCTTATTAATCTTGTAGTTATTATTTATTTCAGTTTCTAATACATATTTATTGAGTTCCATGGTATTGGGTATGTGGTGACTAGCCTCGGTTTCATCCCGAGTTGAGAACCGAACCGAAACCGAACTTTCGTGTAAAAGCTTTATTGTTAACATTTTGAATGTAAAACTTAAGTATTATTATTTATAAGTTATTTTACAATTTCCATGGTATTTGGGCATGTGGTAACCATCCTCGGTCTTTTTCCGAGTCAAGGACCGAACCAAAACCGACTAAACCGAGTTTATTTGCATAAGACACACAAGTGTGTTTTGGGCCACCGAAACTCATCTTTTTCTTCAAGATTATATTTTAAACTAATTTTGAATTATTTTCTCAACATACTTGGCATATCGGAATCCAACTTGGTCTTATAACAAGTTGGACCGATAAAACCAAATACTCGCTAAATGGATGTTAAGGTTCTTCACAATTGAACTATATACTTGGTTAAGTCTTTTTCGATTTTGCTGAGCTATCTCATAAAATATATGACTTTGGAAAGTTGACTTTAAGTTTGGTTAATTATGAAGTCTCGAACCGACAAATCCGAACACTCGTTTAAAACCTCGTTTTGGTATTTATATAACAAAGGGTCTTGCAATAGTGCATTATAACCCACCTAGTGTAAGGCCCCGTTACCGGTGCCCTACTTTGGACGTTAGATTTACTCATAAACACAATTCTAAATATCAAAGTTAATTAAAACTTTACGCGGAATAGAAAACTTTCATAACATTACAATAATAATTCATAACTAGTCTTAAACATTCTTGTCTTTCAACATTAAAACATAAAACATAAAACAACTTGCGTCTTCAGATACCAGACCCTTATTCTTCCTCCATGTGTCCCTGCTCATGCCAGCTGCCTCATCCTACTCACCTGTGTGCATACTAAAAGTCAGTTATGTTGAGTGTGTTCTAGTTACTCACACATCATACAATACGTACACTTACTTTCAATTATGCATCCGAAGATACATAATAATTACATTGCTAGTTAACTTTCATTACATAACTTCATACATACGTTCACACTTTATAACTTTCATACTATATAATTACCGTCTTTTCTATCTCAGATATTATTAGGGTCTTTTCTATCTCAGATATTATTAGGGTCTGATCCCTCTTTCCTTTGTCTATCTTAGATATTATTAGGGTCTGATCCCTTTCTTGTCTATCTCAGATATTATTAGGATCTGATTCCTCTTTACTTCTCTATCTCAGATATTATTAGGGTCTGATCCCTTATTCTTCATCTTCGTTCTGTCTTTACATACCCGTAACATACATATACATTCTTTACTCATTCATACATATTCATTTGTTGTATATATATCTATCATACACATTCATCTATTATATACATACCTCCCTTGTCTGTTGGAACTCGTATCAATAACAATTACAACTAACAGATCTTAGATCTGTATCTATACTATTAATACGTTTTCGGATCTAGCTCATGATTAACATCGATTCAGTGTTATAAATATGTGTATATATTATAAATAGATTAGTAGTATTGTATGTATAATATTAAGGTGAAGCTTGAAAGAGATCTGGAAAGCACTTCGTTAATTAGCTCCCAAAAACTTCTTTTAAATTATGAACAGAAGTTCACTATATATAGAAGGTGATCTGGTTCGCTAACATTTCCTAGTGAACCAGCCTCTCCTTCGTTACATACATTAACATAGCGAAACATCCCCTGATTCGTTAACATCCCCTAACGAATCAGGAGGGAATACATTTAATGTCTAGTTCGCTAACATCCCCTAGCGAACTAGACTATAACTTAACGAACTAGCTATTAAATAAAGTAATTATTACATTAATTAATAAACAAACGTTAATGATAAATACAAAGACTCTAGACGCAAAACCGTGCACTAACAGACACCCCCTCGTCTTGAGCTCTTTGTCTTTAACTTATTTGAAGCGCTTTGACTGCCAGTCACTGCAACTATGAATTCCATGTTCATGACACACACGAACGACTCGTTGGAATTGCATAGCCAGGTCGTAATCTTCTCGGCGCTCGATCATAATCTGCTTCCTGTGTACAAAATCATTGTCTGTCTCTGATAAATTAACCAACCACATTGGGTCGATTATCTTAATGAGTTCAGTCTTCAGTCCACTTCCAAGAACAATGACGGCCTCGCCAGTACGATTGTCATAGTACCAGCGGTTGAAAGAGAGATGCATATGTTGAGGCATCGTCTTCACAGGAACCTTTTTCATCGTCTTTGGCGGCTTCACTTTCAAGACAAGTTTCTTCCAGCCGGTCCTTGGATCAATCTCGTCAATGCGCTTACGTCTTGGGACCTGGGGCTTGAAGAATTTGAAGCTATGATTGACCTTGAACAGTAAGTGTTGGTGAAACCACTCAGCTGTTCGGTAACCCCCACGATTGATAAATGTACGTCTCGCGAGGGTACGAATATCCCACCGCGGTAATGTCAGAACATCCATTATCTTCTCGTAATACTGGACACCCTTTTCCCACTTGACTATACATAATTTAAGGTCAGAATCATAGAGCCAGGAGACAATATCACCATGTACCTTAGAAAAGGTCTTGAAGGTGGTCACTTGATTTGCTTTAACCCAAGCTGCAGCTGTGTCTTTGCGTTCTTGGTCAACAATGCGATGTGCCTTAATAATCTTTCCCACAGCTTTAAACCTGAACCAACTCTTAATCTCATCAACAGTCGGATCATAAGGCTTAGCAGTATAAAAACCTTTTTCTTTGGACTTCACTTCAAGACAATCCTCAGCTTCTTTAATTACTTCTTCATGAAATACCGGAGCACCTTGATCAACGTTTGCGTGTTGATACAAGTCCGGGTACTCTTCAGCAGTCACATCCTCCATCTCTACATCCTCGTTCTCATAAATAAAATCTGTATTCATCTGAATTGACGGATCAACTTCCAAACCCTCTTCTAAAGCATTTAGCTGATCGTCATTCAGCCCAAGCAGAATCGAAATCTGCTCCCGTGTCAAGGATCTAACCACAAACTCACAACCTCTATCTCATCTCTGTTTACCACACTACGAACCACCCCTGATCCATCAACAAATATCACTGTGTTAGCTGCAATCATTTCAATTGGGTTGACAGCTGTTGGATCTTGATAAATAATAATCTGTTGGCTCGAGTCTTCACCCCCACTAGTACCAGCACCAGTAGATGAACCGTGAGCTTGTTTCGGCTCACCCCCAGCACCCGACTCGTCAGGATCCTCATCATCGTTCTTGAGTCGCTTCAGGGCATCATCTTTACACGTCAGTTGTAGGATAATTTCCTCTTGCTCTTTCAATTTCACCCCTGAGACGTAACAATCTCACGGAGTTAACCATTTTTGACGAAAATTAGATCGCCATAAACATCTTTACCTTAGGAATCCAAAGATATCTTAGAAATGTCAAAATGTGAAGGTTGAAATTTCAGAGAAAAATTTGAATAAGATTACTTTAAGGTGAAGGAAGAAGGTGAACAGTGGAGAACTGTTCGTTTTTCTTGTCTTTTATAACCTTGCACGCAACTCGAGGTACAACTGGCACGAAGTAGGCAATTCGTTTGAATTAACGTTAGCGAATTAGCCCATTCGTTAATTAATTCATTAACTTAGGTTAACGAATCACTTACTGATTCGTTACATTAAATTAGCGAATCAAGATATGATTCGTGGCGTGATTCGTTAAATATGCATAACGAAGGGATGATTCGTTACAAAGTGCGGAAGCGAATTAGGTGAGCGAACCAAAAGTTAGTTCGCTAAAGAATCACCTAGTTCATTATCCATAAATAACGAATTAGATTCTAATTAAAAAAAATATTTTATTTAATTTTAAATTAAATAATTAAATGAATTAAATAATTAAATAAAATAAATAAATTAGGTTATCGAGAATCTTTTTATCCCGACAACCAAATACCTTAAAAACGTTTCAGTTTTACGAAACATAAATTAAAATATTTTGAAAAGAAAAAGAGAAAAATCTTTTTGGAATTTTGTAAAAAATAAAGAATAAAGAATGTATTTACAAAAAAATATCCGAATCATAAAAATAGACAATATTTTTGTGTTTTTCAATGATTTATCAAACGAAATATATTTTTGTATTTTTGTCGAGTTTGAGCAGAGAATCATATTGACCAAATTGCCCTTCCATCACTTTTATATTTCAGCGATATTATGACTGGCGATAAGTCGGTCATTGGTATTGTTATCCACATAAATCTAATAATACACATTCAAGTATTTTTGTGATATGATTAATTTGTTCAATTAAAGCACAGAATATCAGAAACTATCAGCCTCTAATCTCGGTTCAAGCTTAATTTGATTTTTTGCCAAATCACCCCAACTTGACTTAAACCATTATATTGTTGATCAAAATTTTTGATACCAATTCTGAAATTTTGAGCAATGCATCAAGTTTCCTTTACTGTGAGTGAGTATGCACGAGTCCATCTGTCGGCTTACATACATTATATCCCCTGGGGTCCGTTTCTTATTGGTATTAAGGCGCACGCAAGGGAGGAACAATTGTATGACTAACAACGGATTTTGATCAAGTCAGTAATTTAAATTGTACGAAGTACAGCGGTGATCAAGTTTAATGACTTTGGGTTTGCTTCTTGAAAGCGAGTGAAATATTCATGCTTATGAATACCCAGATGATTAAGCCGCATAAAGACTCACAGTGTCCAGAATCCTAACTCTTGTTATTTGCTTTATTTTATTTTTGGGTGATCAACAAATATAAGGCTTGAGTATGACTGGTTATTACGTTTCTGCCATCCTCACCGAGACTTTTGTTAGAGACTAACACCTCTTTCAATTTGGCATTTCTTTGTGTTTATATCACATACTTTACTCTACTGGGTTGTTTTAAGACCTACCAATGCACCAATGCAATTAAGCACACAGTCATTTAAACTTACTTTTTTGCTGGATTTGGGGTCAAGATAATCAATGTACTATCATGTTCTCTTTTTGCTTCAAAAAATTCAAAATTATGAGGAGCATAAAATAAAGAAAAGGTAAATTTAATCGCCCCAGTTAATTTATGTTTATAAATAAATGGCTAACCATCAATTCACAAGTGAATAATAGGACCAAGAAATGCAAGCATGCTTCACAACCTTAAATAACTGACATAATTTTCAGCGAGAAAATAATCTAAAAACGCCTGCAAAAATCTTTTTGGTTTTTCTCTATACAAACTTTAAAAAACCCAATATTTTTGTCTTTTTCAATTTTCTTATAAACAAAATACATTTCACAATCTTTTTGGATTTTCGGATTTTTCTGTACAAAACATAAATCATATTCTTTTTGGTTTTTCAAAATTTTAAAATGTTTTTGGTTTTTCTAAATATTTAAAAGAAAAATATTAAAGAACAAAAATCACAATATTTTTGAATTTTGAAATTTTTTAATGTTTTTGGATTTTATAAATATTTAAAAGAAAAACATGAACAGAAATCACAATATTTTTGAATTTTGAAAATTTTTAATGTTTTTGGATTTTATCTATACAAACGAAAAACACACTCTTTTTGTATTTTCTAGATTTTCCCTCCCTAAAACTAAAATAAATTATAAAAGAAAAATATGACAGAAAATAAAGATAGTCATCCTTGTTTAAGGATATCAGCGAGGGTCTTCAATCCGTTTAAATCAAGCAAAAATTTAAAACGCGTTTTGTCAAAAGCTTTAGTAAACAGATCGGCTTTCTGAAAGTCAGTATGTACTTTCTCAAGGTCAATCAACTTCTTCTCAAAGCAATCCCGTATAAAGTGATATCGAATTTCGATATGTTTTGTTTTCGAATGTTGTACGGGATTCTTTGTGATAGAAATTGCAGTAGAATTATCAATCAAAGTAGGAGTAGTAAGAAACTTCAAACCGTAGTCGCGAAGATGTTGTTGTATCCACAAAACCTGGGAACAGCAACTCGAGGCTGCAACATACTCAGCTTCGGCGGTTGAAGTGGAGACCGTTGTCTGCTTCTTACACTGCCAGGAAACAAGCCGGTTTCCTAAAAATTAACATCCTGCAGTCGTTGATTTGAAGTTGATCTTGCAACCACCATAGTCCGAGTCTGAATAGGCAGTAAGATCAAAAGTATCATCCTTGGGGTACCACAACCCGATGTCTGGATTTCCCCTCAAATACTGAAGAATTCTCTTGACTGCAGCTAGGTGAGTCACTCGTGGACTTGCTTGATACCTAGCACAAAGACAAACAGCAAACATAATATTAGGGCGAGAAGCTGTTAAATACATTAAAGAACCGATCATGGCACGATAGAGGGTAGGATCAACGGAATCCTCCAATTCATACGGTGATAAATTGTGCCCTACTGGAAGAGGAGTAGAAGGGATTTTTCCAGCAGAATTCTTGAATCGGCTCAAGACGTCGTTCACATACTTAGTCTGGTGAATAAAAATTCCGTGAGCCGACTGGTGAACCTACAACCCTAAAAAGAAATTCATCTCTCCCATCGAGCTCATCTCGAACTTTGTTTGCATGGACTTTTCGAATTCCTTACACAATGTTTCGTTTGTAGACCCAAAAATAATATCGTCGACATAAATCTGAACTAGGAGAAGATCGTCACCAACTGTTTTATGAAATAAAGTGCAGTCGACAGTCCCTCGTTTGAAGCCATGATCAGTCAGATGGTCGGCGAGCGTGCCATACCAAGCTCTCGGGGCTTGATGTAGACCATACAAGGCCTTGTTTAATCGGTAAACACGGTCCGGATAATCAGGATCTTCAAAACCAGGAGGCTGTAAAACAAACACTTCCTCGTGTAATTCACCATTGAGAAAAGCACTTTTAACATCCATTTGATAGACCTTCTTGATATTCTTATAAGCTGCATATGCCAGGAAAATTTGAATCGACTCTAATCTTGCAACTGGAGCATATATCTCTGTGTAATCAATACCCTCTTGCTGATGAAAACCTTGCACCACTAGACGTGCTTTGTTTCTGACAATCACCCCTCGATCGTCTTTCTTACACTTAAATACCCATTAGTCGGAATGGCTTTCTTGACTCTAGCAGGTTTGTCTATTAAGTCCCAAACACCCATACGTGCAAATTGCTGTAATTCTTCTTGCATAGCTTCTACCCAAGAAGGATCTTCAAGTGCCTTACAAGCTGTCGTTGGCTCAACTTGAGATAGAAAGCAAGAGAATTTAGCAAGATTTATAATTCCCGAAGATTTACAACTAAGTCATTTGCCATTAAATAATTCATCTTTCTGACATGTATGTGACCCATTCTACGATGCCATAGAATCGAGTCTTTCTCGGTTGCTTTCGAGACAAAACATGTTTCGATCAATGTGGATACCTTAGAACTCATATTTAAAACATAAATATCATTTGATCGTGGTGATCGCATGACAACCATGTCCTCGGGAATAACATAACCCGGTTTCAAGATAAGAAATTCTTTGTTAGTAAATATCGTAGTGTACTTTTTATCACAAATCTGCGATACACTCAATAAGTTATGATAAACTTTGTAGCAGTAATTCACTTTCTCAAACGTAATGTGACCATTTGAAACTTCACCCTCTTGTGTGATCATGCCCCCAGAATTCCCAGCAAACGCTACATAACCCCCTTCAATATTTCTTACGTTGGTTAATAGGTCGAGATTCCCAGTGATATGACGAGAACATCCGCTATCCATGATCCAGTTTTCACCAGAGATTGTCTTGGATGAACCCTACACACAAATGAAAGTGATTAGTTCAATAAGGCAGCCCAGGCCTCGGTCTTGGGCACCTTTTGGTTTTCTCTTTGATCATTAAATTGAATAGATTTCAACTGTTGTTCAGCCACTTGTGAATAAGTTACCGGCTTCCTAGACTTTCGTCTTAAGTAAGCTGCCTGAACAATGTTTGAATTCTTGTTCTGACATATGGGTTCAGTTGGAACGAATTTTGGTTTCACTTGACCATGTGTCTCGTTGACATGAAGAACCTTCTGAGGATTCATATTAGAGAACAAAATATGAGTATCATCAGCATACGACACAGGTCGTTTCAGGATCTCCTTGACCAACGGAATTGGCTTAGATTTGTCCTTGATAAAAGGATGAAGATTCTGATAGTTCTGCTGACTACAATTCCTCACAACATGACCCTGTTGACCGCATAAGAAACAACTTCGCATGTCTACACGATGTTGTTGCAAGGTATTTGGAATGAATGACCCAGATGTTTGATGATGACTCATATTTTTAGTCATGCTCTTAGCAAACTCATCAGATAATTCAGATTTCTTCTTTAAGTAAAAATCTAAATTAGAACAGTTCGAAAAACTTTTTAGTGTATTTGTCCCAGTTGACTTCACAAAGTTAATTTTCTTAGCTTGTTCTAAAAGTTGTTTTGCCTTAGTCAATGGGTCAGATTGAACTGATGTTTTTGTTTGAGCATACACACGTTCAAGTTCATGAATTTTTGAAGTTTCATTAATAAAAACACTCTCAATAAGTTCAGGTTTGATGATACTTATTGGAATATCTTTTTCTGTGAACATCGTGTCCATTCCTTTTAACTTAAAAACTCTATCCGATGAAGACTTAGAACTCGGAGGATTAATGAAACGCATTAAGTCCTCGTCAGAAATCTTTGGTTTAACTGACTTCTTTGCCCTCACTGGTTTGGTTTTCACAGTTTCTTCCTTGTTCACTTGAGATTTGAATGAACCATACACAGCTTCCTCAAACTCTTGAGGTTCGCAAAGAATATGATTAGAACTAGGAATGTTCTTATTCTTGTGTATTATCTTAGGTTCAAACACATCTTCAATAATCACTTTGTCAACATTTTCAACAAAGACCTTTTTACTTTCCACATGAGGTTTTTGAGGAGCAACTTGGGGGTTGACAATTTCAGGTTTAACCAATTTAGGTTTTTCAAAAATCACAGAATCATTTTGAATCAAATCCTCTTCTTTTCTTGCAAAAGGATTAATTTTATAATCATTATGGTAAGGTGGTGGAATTTCAACAAAACCAATACCTTTCTTGGAATCCTTTTGTTTTCCAGATACCTCAATGATTTCATTCAACAGAAAAGACGAATTTCGAAATTTCCCCAATTTGTTCTTCAACTCAAGAACCTCATTCTCAAGCTCAGTTATCTTTGAACGATGTTTCAAAATATCTTGAAATTTTTGTTCATTAATTGTCATCTTCACAGATAACTCAGCCTTGAGATCATGGTTACTTGTCGACAATGCTTCAATCTTTTCTCGAGATCTCATTTGAGACTCAAGAGATTGTCGAAGTATCCATAAGAGAAGCAATTTCTCTTATTAGACTATCATTTTGATTTTCAATGCTTCTAACTTAGATTTGTTAGATTCACAGTCAACACATGATGCTTTAACAGATGAAGTAGCAGAAATAAAATTACTAACCTCGTTAATCTTGGCCATGCAAGCAAACATTTATTCGGAAGGCTTGTCGCAAGAGTCGTCAGAATCAGATCCAGAATCATTATCGGAAGACATCTCACTACCAGTTGCATCTTGACAATCTTTATGTAACCCAAACATAGACAAATTTGCTTGAACATCATTGCATAGTAACCGTTGTGACCAATCAGTTCCATCTGCTAACATTGCTTGTGTTGTAGAAGAAGATGATTTCTTTTCAGCATCACTTCCTCGTGAAGAAGAAGCATTTTGATTTTTATCACGAGAACCAGTGTATTCTTTCCTTGGTTTGTCACATTCCTTTGCGAAATGCCCAAATTCTTGACAATTATAACACTTTACTTCTAATTTGTCAAAACCCAACTTCTTGTTTAAAGCTGGAAGATCTTTTCCAGTTCTCTGCATGAATCTTTTAACTTTACGGACGATCATTGCCATGTTCCATTTTAAATCCTAGATTTCTAGATCATCTGGATCTATTTGATCATAGTCCTCATCTGTTAAATCACTTGTGGCAATCTACTACTCACTAAGTTTTCATATGAAGACATAAAAGCCGTCAGAAAAGCAAAGTTTTGCTCAGCTTCCTTCATATTAACACTAGGTAATATAGCAAATGGATTTGTATTAGTTGAACTTCCAGAACCACCCGAATTACCAGCAGAGTATAAACAAACTTTTGGATCATTAAACATAGTTGATTCTTTTTCACTTGCAGCATGAGTAAGAAAAGCAGTGATTGGAGAGATCGTTGAACTAAGAGGCATACTTCCACCATAGAAAGCTGGATCTTGATTTTCTTTGGAGGATTTTTGACACTTAAGATCGTATTCTCTAGCTTCGATCTTTTGTAGAAATTCAAGTGCCGTCAAGTTTTCATTCACAAAATAGTCATTCTCTTTTAAAACCATTAGAAATGTTGAGTAAGAACTTGGAAGCACACTTTTAATAGTGTCAATTTTATCCCTTTCAGAAATTTCCATTTTCATCTTGTCCATTTCAGCAATTAAATGACTAAATCTTGTAGTCATCTCTTCAACTGTTTCTCCCTTCAATAGATTAAAGTTTCGAAACTGAAACTTGAGCATCACTTTCTTACTCTCAGCTGTGTTTCCCATGCTTCTCATACGCAGATGTTGAAATAAAGACGCACATCTCTTGATACTACCAACTTGATGAAAGATATTTTCTGGTAATGCCATAGTCAGAGTAGAATAGGCTTTTATCTCGATTTCTAAAGCTTTCTTCTCTTCTTGTGAGTATTGAGAAACAGATTTAGGAGTATACCCAATAGTATCATCACCAATAATTGGTGCAATATAAACTTCATCAAGACAATATGAGCAGTCAGGATGAACAGATCCCAAATGAGCACGAAACCGAGGTTCCCACTTGGCAAAGTCACTGAACTTCATTAATCTTGGACATTTAGAATGCGAACCTATCTCGGTATCAAGTTGCAACATCTGTTGCATCAACATGTTTTGAGAAGCTAATGCATACATACCGGCCATCTTTGAAAATTTAAGTGTTTAACGAATCAAATAGTGAAATAGATTAATGAATCAGTGAACAGTTATAGCGAACTGTGAATGGTGTAGCCAATCAAGTCTTAACGAAGTTAAGATTGAAAGTTAACGAATCACAAATAAGGTTAATCAACCAAATGACGAAACAGATAACGAATGACAAGTCAACTTAACGAATTGACCAAACGAATCACAAAGGATTAGCATAGCGAATCAGATAGGATTAGTTTAGCGAATCAGATGATAATCAGTAACGAATCACTAAGGAATGCTTAGCGAAATAAGATAACGAATCAGCTATAGTTGATTAGCGAATCACACTATAGTGAATCAGGTTGTTACAACCGTTTGTAACAAACTCTGACACTTTATGCCACGTGGCAAAGGTTGTTAGGACACAAATCCCAAGTTGTACGCGTGTCACACGAATCAGTTAATCTAGTTAATGAACTAGATAACACGAACCAATAACTCACACGAACTAGTTAACGATCAAGGTAGCGAAGTAACAAAATTGATAACGAATCACAGATAAACATATAGCGAATCACCATACAGATGATAGCGAATTAAGTTCATCTTCAAATATTCAAACATTCAACATAATTTTCCAGAAATTATGAAGATCAACCCAGATGTAACACCCCGTAACCGCAGCGGAAACGTACACGGGATGCAACAGACACATCTGATATCAACAGCATTGCTTATAAAGAAAATACCACTACATTAATTTATATCATATTACATTGTTGATAGTTTCGTTACTGTCTAGGTGTTACACACAGAATTTACCGATAAGACATTACTATATTCATTTCAAACTATAGATCAGCAAGCCTCCAACAAGTAGCACAGATCATTAAGCACATATCAATCATTCCAACTTGGGCATACCTAGAAAACATGTAAAGAAAACGGGTCAACTACGAATAGTTGGTGAGTTTCACTAATTTAAATAAACACTGACAGATCATTTTAATAATCATTTATTAAACAATGTAATTATGCGGGGAACTATGTTTCCCCAGAACATTTATAACCTCTGGGAACTAAGTTACCCCAGAACACTAATAACCGCTGGGAACTATGTTACCCCAGAACAATAATAACCTCTGGGAACTAAGTTACCCCAGAACACTAATAACCGCTGGGAACTATGTTACCCCAGAACAATAATAACCTCTGGGAACTATGTTACCCCAGAACAATAATCACCTCTGGGAACTATGTTACCCCAGAACAATAATAACCTCTGGGAACTATGTTACCCCAGAACAATAATCACCTCTGGGAACTATGTTACCCCAGAACAATAATAACCTCTGGGAACTATGTTACCCCAGAAAAATAATAATAACCTCTGGGAACTATGTTACCCCAGAACAATAATAATAACCTCTGAAAACTATGTTACCCCAGAACAATCCCACACGATAAACAATTTATATATTCTATGCATCAAACCATATATATATTTAAATATACAAGTGTTTCCATACGATCAGTATGTACTTAAATACTTTAATAAATACATGCTTTCCGCCCCGGGAAAATATTTAAAACAGTTCAGTAAAAGGGGCTCGTGAAAACTCACCTTTCTGTGAGTCGGGACGTGATACAATGAACTGCTATAAGCTTGGATCTGTAATATAATATCTAATCGTTACTATATAATTCCCATAAATTAAATCCGTGTTAATCGGTACATCTGGGGACATTGTTAACCCAGTACTGTACTCGATCCGGGGACAATGTTAACCCCGTGACACTTCTAAGGACTCAGATTGTGACATTACTTAGAGTCTGACGGTCAAAATTATCATTTTTATGATTTCCTTGATTTGCGTGCCTAGCACGGTTATCCGTTTTTAGTTTCAAAAATGAGTTTGGTCACACCCGACCCAAAAATGGTGTTTGACTGTTAATTTAGTTAAAGTGATGAAATTAGAGCTCGGTTTGGACACCCTGTTTGGCCGCGAGGCCCGTTTCCGTCATTTAGGTGCCGGAAACAGTAAAATCGGGTAAAATTACCCAAATCATCCGAATTATTTTCGGATGATTTACTTTTATTTAATTTACTTAGTATTATGAAAATGGTCAATTTTTAGGTTTTTATATACCAGTCAGCTCGCTTATGCGAGTTTTGCCGGTTTACACGTTTTAAGCTTTAAAAATTTGTTTTTATGTTCTTTTTAGCACAAATAATTACCCGTTCAGTCTCGGGTCTTGAAATTTTGCACAAAACTTATTTTGACAGTAATAAATTTTACAAAAATTTTCCAGATTTATTTTTTTATATTTTCATTTATTTATCTTTTTTAAACATTATTAAAACACTAAATATGTCAAAAATACCAAAAGACTTTAGAAAAATCCCAAATTTTTCCGGGATGATCCCTGCCATCCTCATGACTCCCTGGAATTTTTCCAGAACCCAAAACTCATACTTCAAGCCATTTTCACAAAAACCGAGCTAGAAAGCCCTAGAACTCGTTTTACCTAAAAGCCCCTTTAGACTTCTCCAAATGAGCTCAAATTTTGTGTGTGACTTTTATATGTTATAAAAAGCTTATCCTAAAGTTTTCAGAATTTTTCATCAAGTTTAGCTATTTTTCACCATTTTTGGCCAAAACCGAGTATTAAATTCACCAAATATTCATCTTTTATCCAAAAATTACCAAAAATTCACAGATCTTATATTTTCATGTGTAGATCATCTCTGTGAAATTTCATGACCCGACTCTAAGTACACTACAATCTGTCCAAAACCATAGATCCACACGAAAACCGAACTATCTTGTGTTTTCTAGCGTTAGATCGCAAAGATCTTGGTTTCTAGCCTTTGCTAGCCACTAGATACAACACTTACAAGCACAATAATACTATACCAAGCAAGCTACACCAACAATCAAACCATTTCATTCATAGTGTCGGTTTTGATATAAAAACAAAGGTTTTAACCGTAGAAATCCATTCCCGACTCTTTTTACTCATTTCTTGGACCAAGATCCCTTGTATAACTTGTATACATCTCTTGATCATGCAAGAGTCGGTTTCATCTCGGGTTTTCACCCGTCTTTCACTTGGAAATTCATTTTTAAAGATTCTAACCGTAAAAATTCGTTATTGACACTTTTAACTCGTTTCTTGGATCAAGATCCCGTGTATAACTTGTATACATCACTTGATCTAGCAAGGATCGGTTCCATCTCGGGTTTTCACCCATATTTCACTTGGAACCTCTTGTTCTTGCAAAACAACTCAAAATAAAGAAATCAACACCAAAGATCATGCATTATAACATGCTTATACCTTGTGTTCTTGGTTAAAATTGATGAGTTTGGATGAACACTTGAAAGGGTTGAGAGATTTGATAGAGTTTTTGTTGTGAAAAAAAAAATGGAATGATATGATCAACCATAGGGCCGATCGGTCCAAGTAAGGTGGGGGGTGGGCCCCACAACTTCAATATTAGCCACATATTCGGATTTCCGTAATCCGGATAATGTTTTGGATAATCTGGCTCAGTTCGTTTCTCGTTTAAACTCGTAATTCGGCTTAAAACGAGCCTAAAATGGTTGTTTTTCGGGTTAAAATAAAATTTACATAAAACCGACTTAAAAACTTTAAAAACTTAAACCATGACATTAAAATATCATATTATTAATAATTACGCATCTTTTTCGGCCTGATCGATCGTCTCTTGCTTGGTTTGATGTTAAAGGTTTCGTTTATCGTACCGACGTACTAATAAATCGAAATCCTTTTTCTGTGCTATAATTCACTTATCCCGAAGCATTAATACTTCGTAAACATCACTAAACATTATATACTTCGTCTATAATGTAATTCCCGATTCGTTCGGGTTTCAATAATCGTTCATTGGTTAATTGTAATTCCAATACGATTCACTATATAATCGAGTATGATTCATACTATGAATCATATATACTCGTATATACGTACTATAACTCATATAATCAATATTAAATGACACGTAAATAGTATATACCGGCTAGGGTATACCTGGATTTGCCGGAATCGTTACATTCTCCCCCCGTTATAAAAATTTCGTCCTCGAAATTTTACACGTCAACTACTTCCTTTTGAGGAAATAGGTGGGGGTATTTCTTCCGAAATTCATTCTTTCGTTCCCAAGTAAATTCTGGGCCTCGTTGCGAATTGCATCTAACTTTGACCAACGAGATCTTATTGTGTCTAAGTTGCTTGGTCTTACCGTCCACTATTTCAATGGGCTCCTCTACGAAGTTGAGCTTACCATTTAATTGAACACCCTCTAAGGGTAACACCGATGTCTCATCCGACAGACACCTTTTCAAGTTCGACACGTGAAACACGTTGTGAACTGCACTCAGTTCATCAGGCAGTTCTAATCGGTATGCTACAGGACCGATTTTTGCAATAATGTCGAATGGTCCAATGTATCTCGGGGCTAACTTCCCCGCCTTTCCAAATCTAACCACACCCTTCCACGGTGATACTTTCAAATATACCTTTTCCCCCTTCTCAAATGACAACGGTTTTCAACGGGTATCGGCATAACTCTTCTGCCGATCCCGCGCGGCTTTCAGGTTGTTCTTAATTTCAAGAATCTTGCTGGTCGTCTCCTGGACCAGATCCGATCTAATGACCTGCGAGTCACCCACTTCAGACCAGCAAAGTGGTGATCGGCATTTCCGTCCATACAATGCTTCATAAAGTGCTGCCTTTATACTGCTATGGTAACTGTTATTATAGGAAAATTCAACGAGTGGAAGATGTTGATCCCAATTTCCCTTAAAGTCCAGTACGCAGGCACGAAGCAAATCTTCCAAAGTTTGAATGGTCCTCTCAGACTGACCATCGGTCTGAGGGTGGTAAGCTGTGCTTAGGTCAATACGTGTTCCCAATGCTTCTTGGACAGCTTGCCAAAGTTTGGAGGTGAAATGGCTATCCCTATCGGAGATGATTGAGATGGGGATGCCATGACGAGACACTATTTCACTTATATAAATCTGCGCAAGTCTCTCAGTGTTATAATTATTTCTAATCGGGATAAAATGTGCCGATTTGGTTAATCGATCCACGACTACCCAAATTGCATCATGTCCCCGGGGTGTCTTAGGGAGGTGTGTCACGAAATCCATCGTGATCTGCTCCCATTTCCATTCGGGAATTTCCGGTTGTTGTAACATTCCAGAGGGTTTCTGGTGCTCCGCCTTAACTCTCGCACACGTCGTACACTTGCCGACGTATGTGGCTATATCCTTTTTCATACCTGGCCACCAGTAAAATTCTTTCACATCCTTGTACATTTTATCTGATCCCGGATGTATAGAATATTTTGATTTATGTGCTTCGTCCATAATTAATTCACGAAGGTCATGGAGGGTCGGAATCCAAATCCGATTTTTGAAATAGAGAATTTTGTCCACACGCTGTTCGAAATTCTTCTCGTTACAGAAAAGTCCCTCTTTTTCCAATTGGTCCCCTTTCAACGCCTCGCATTGAGCGTCTCGAATCAAATCCGAGAGGTTCGACTGGACTATCATTCCCAACGCTCGCACGCGTAGTGGCTTAACTCGATCTTTCCTACTCAAGGCATCGGCTACAACGTTAGCCTTGCCGGAGTGATATCGGATGTCACAGTCATAGTCACTCAGTAACTCGACCCACCTTCGTTGTCTCATATTCAGTTCTTTCTGATCGAATATGTGTTGCAAACTTTTATGATCAGTGAAGATGGTGCACTTTGTACCGTAGAGATAGTGCCTCCAGATTTTAAGTGCGAAGATGACTGCTCCCAGTTCTAGGTCATGAGTAGTGTAATTTTTCTCGTGAACTTTTAATTGTCGAGAAGCATAGGCAATAACCTTACTATTTTGCATCAATACGCATCCTAACCCTCTCCGGGATGCGTCACAATACACAACAAAACCATCGTCTCCGTCGGGGAGACTTAAGATTGGCGCTTGGCACAATCTTTGTTTTAGCGTTTGAAACGCCGTTTCCTGTTCTTCACCCCATTCATACTTCCGATCCTTTTGAGTCAGGAGGGTTAAAGGTTGGGCGATGCTGGAAAAGTTCTCAATAAATCGACGATAGTATCCAGCTAAGCCTAAGAATTGGCGGATTTCCTTTGGAGATTTAGGCGCTTGCCAATTCTTAATTGCTTCAACCTTACTCGGATCAACGTGTATTCCTTGGTGGTTTATAACGTGACCGAGGAATTGCACCTCTTGTAACCAGAAGTTACACTTGGAGAATTTTGCAAATAACTTCTCCTGATCCAGGAGCTCTAAAACTAACTTTAAGTTTTGCTCGTGCTCTTCTTTACTCTTCGAGTATATCAAAATATCGTCAATAAATACAATGACGAATTTGTCGAGATAGGGTTTACAGACTCGATTCATGAGATCCATGAATACTGCTGGCGCATTTGTTAGCCCAAAAGGCATAACTAAGAATTCGTAATGGCCGTAGCGAGTCCGGAATGCGGTTTTTGGGATATCCTCCTCCTGAATTCTAACCTGATGGTATCCCGATCTAAGATCTATTTTTGAAAAGTAGCTCGCACCTTGTAGTTGGTCGAACAGATCATCGATTCGGGGGAGAGGATACCTATTTTTGATTGTCAACTTGTTCAATTCCCTGTAATCAATGCACATTCTAAGGCTCCCGTCCTTCTTTTTCACGAATAAAACAGGTGCACCCCACGGGGAATAACTGGGACGTATAAATCCTTTATCCAACAATTCCTGCAACTGATTGGATAATTCTTGCATCTCGGATGGTGCAAGTCGGTAGGGCGCCTTAGCAACAGGGCCAGCTTGAGGTAACAGATCAATTCTGAATTCGACCTGTCGGGTTGGTGGTAATCCAGGAAGTTCCTCTGGAAAAACTTGTGGGAATTCGCGTACCACGGGAATATCGTCCACCCGTTTTTCCTCAGGATCAGTGGCCGTCAGGCTCGCTAGATACGCCACACATCCCTGACGTATATATTTTAACACCTTGAGATGGGATATAAATGGTATCATGGTGCCGGATTTTTCTCCTTGCACTAATACCTCCTCGTCATCCGACACTCGGATCTTGACGATTTTCTTTTCACAGTTTATTTCTACCCTGTTACGTGCTAACCAATCCATTCCCACTATCACGTCAAAACTACCCAATTCTACCGGTAACAAGTCAATCAGAAAGGATTGTTCGTTCAGAATAAAAGGGCAATTCCGAACTATCCGGTTAACTATCATGGTTTTACCGTTAGCGACTTCTACGGTGTAAGGTTCTATGGTTTCACCAATAGGAAGGTTTGCTATCGAAAGGAATCTAACGGAGACAAAACTTCTATCGGCGCCTGTATCAAATAATACAGAAGCGTAATGATCAGAGACGAGGAAGGTACCTGTCACTACGCTGGGGTCCTGGCGCGCCTCGTTCGCCCCCATCACGAATGCTCGGCCTCGCGCCGGATTGGACGACGATGCCTGACCCGTGAGTTGTCTCCCGTTTCCTCCCTGGTTCAGTTTCGGGCAGTTCCTTTTGAAGTGATCCGTGCTGCCGCATTCGTAGCAAGCACGGCTAGTGGTCACCATCTGGTTTCCTTGCGGGTTCTGCTGTCGGGCTGGTTGAGTTCTAAATGGTTGCGCACGAATAGGTTGCGGTTGTCGGTTCAGGTTGTTCAGATTTGTCTTACAATTTGGTGCGTAGTGTCCAATCCTGCCACACCGGTGGCACACCACCTCTTTGCACACGCCACTATGGTGGTAACCACATTTCCCGCACTTAGGAAACGTTCCCTTCTGCGGTTCTTGCCTTCCGCCCGAACTAGTCATGGCATAGCTCTGGGCAGCGGGCCTAGTTCGTTTGCTTTGCTGCTTTTCCTGGATTCTATGCTCATGTGTACCCCGTTTTCCCCCAGCGGATTCTCCTGTCACCTTTAGTGATCCGCTCCGCAAGAAATCATACGTGACAATGCCAGCCTGTGTCACTGCACTTTCATACGTCTGGTGTCCCCCCGCGTTGACTATACTCCTCACTACTGGAGTAAGTCCCCAAATATAACGTTCCACCCTCTTCGTCTCCGGGGTGACCAACCACGGTACTAATCGTGACAGTTCATTAAACCGATTGGTATAACCCAAGTGGTCCGCCCCCTTCATCTCCAGGTTCCACAACTCATTTTCCAGTTTCTGCAATTCATTCTTTGGGCAGAAATGTTCCAACACAAGAGCCTTAAGCTCCGTCCAGGTCATGAGGTTTATCGCCGCCTGACCTCGAGTCTGTACTATGGTGTTCCACCATGTCAAGGCATGGTCGGTGAATGTACAGGTGGCGTACTTAACGACACAATCCTCGGGACAGTTGCTGATATTCACCACTGATTCTATTTTCTCTATCCATTTAACTAACCCATTCGGTCCTTCAGACCCGCTAAACTCTAATGGCTTGCACAACATAAAATCCTTGATCGAACATCCCCTGGATGCACGAATTGGTTCAGTACGGTTTGTCTCTACCGTAGGTATAGGGCCATTGCTGTCAGTAACGACCACCCTAGGCGGTGCGTCATTACTCGGAATAGTGTTATCATTCCTTGGAGGATTAGCATTTTGTTCCCCGTCATTATTTATGGGCGTTTGATTGCTTGGAGGGGTCGGATTGGTCGAGTTGTTAATACTGGCGGCGATGCGTGATACTATATCCGGTATCGCCGCCTCCAACTGTTGAGCAATCAAACGGCTCACATCTACTTCCGATATTTTAGTTGATCGTTTCGGTGCCATTCTACACAACATCAAGAAATATATATAATCAATACCATCTCAAATTATAAAACACAATACATATTTCATTCATTAGTAAACATTGATACATATTACACAAACATCAGTTTACATACTTTCCAGTCAACATTACACAACTAAGTTTTAATACAAGGGCCCTATGTCGGTATCATCTCGACATAACCCGTAAAGGGGTCAGTGCTTGGATGATACCCAAAAGTATCTATAATGATTATGCCCCAAAAGAGACCCACCCTAGGGGCCAGTGGTTGTATCATAACTAAACCAGATTCACTCCATGTTAGTATCACCACTAACTACTTACACAGAGTATCAAAAAAAAAATGGTCCCTGACTATCCCCATCCAAACATAACTACTAAACACGGTGGTATGCCCACCACATCATCACTGCCACCAACGCCACCACTACTGCCATCACCCCCCGGAGCCACGCCTCTTACCGCTGAACCATCAATAGGGAGTACGAGCACTCCCTTGTCAACCGGTCGAATGCATACTGGCAATCCAGTATGCGGTCACCAAGGTACACCCGTCTCTGTACCCCCACGGTCAGGGCGGCTGAGTGCTCATTTACTTGCTCTGTGAGCACTCGTAGCCAGGCCGCTGCATCCCGCTCCTGTCTAGGAAGGCCCCAGACAGGTGGAGCCATCGGCTCGGGCTGAGATGAGGACTCTCCCCGACGAGTAGCAGGTCGGGGTGGGGGAGAGGTCGGTGGGACACGCGGAATGCTGATCCGCGCCGTAAGGCGGGGACCAAATCCCGGAGGGACAGAGGTGGCCTGCAGTGCGAGTGGAGTAGGGGATCTGACGATCCGGGCCGGGGAGGACTGGCTCGAGCTCCTGTGACTCGCCTCGCTAGGCTCGGAGTCGGATGACACGTGTAGGCTCCCGGAGTTTCCGGGGCTAACCTCCTCCGGGTCCTCCTCTACTGATAAGCTATGCGGGCTTGACATTTTTACCTGCACACAAGTTAACAAGCATATAGTTCTTTCCATAGTGTAATTCATAATCAAATTAATACATACTTATTTATACAACTTTACCACATAATAATATTATCATATATTTACACATATGTTGCCAATTTTACCTATTTAAAGTTCCTCGTGACTTCCCCTGAATTCTCCCGTGCAGACAAGTCTGTTATTATGTTCCGGACCATAATAACTCACTTGTCCATCCAAGTTCATCCAGATCCCGTCACAATAAATTATTAGTTGATATTCAGATCCTATAATACTTGAGCTACTGGTTATATTTTAGGTATCTCTTTCAGACATCCTAATTCTTTATAACCAATGGCTCTGATACCAAGTTCTGTAACACCCCGTAACCGCAGCGGAAACGTACACGGGATGCAACAGACACATCTGATATCAACAGCATTGCTTATAAAGAAAATACCACTACATTAATTTATATCATATTACATTGTTGATAGTTTCGTTACTGTCTAGGTGTTACACACAGAATTTACCGATAAGACATTACTATATTCATTTCAAACTATAGATCAGCAAGCCTCCAACAAGTAGCACAGATCATTAAGCACATATCAATCATTCCAACTTGGGCATACCTAGAAAACATGTAAAGAAAACGGGTCAACTACGAATAGTTGGTGAGTTTCACTAATTTAAATAAACACTGACAGATCATTTTAATAATCATTTATTAAACAATGTAATTATGCGGGGAACTATGTTTCCCCAGAACATTTATAACCTCTGGGAACTAAGTTACCCCAGAACACTAATAACCGCTGGGAACTATGTTACCCCAGAACAATAATAACCTCTGGGAACTAAGTTACCCCAGAACACTAATAACCGCTGGGAACTATGTTACCCCAGAACAATAATAACCTCTGGGAACTATGTTACCCCAGAACAATAATCACCTCTGGGAACTATGTTACCCCAGAACAATAATCACCTCTGGGAACTATGTTACCCCAGAACAATAATAACCTCTGGGAACTATGTTACCCCAGAACAATAATAATAACCTCTGGGAACTATGTTACCCCAGAACAATAATAATAACCTCTGGGAACTATGTTACCCCAGAACAATCCCACACGATAAACAATTTATATATTCTATGCATCAAACCATATATATATATTTAAATATACAAGTGTTTCCATACGATCAGTATGTACTTAAATACTTTAATAAATACATGCTTTCCGCCCCGGGAAAATATTTAAAACAGTTCAGTAAAAGGGGCTCGTGAAAACTCACCTTTCTGTGAGTCGGGACGTGATACAATGAACTGCTATAAGCTTGGATCTGTAATATAATATCTAATCGTTACTATATAATTCCCATAAATTAAATCCGTGTTAATCGGTACATCTGGGGACATTGTTAACCCAGTACTGTACTCGATCCGGGGACAATGTTAACCCCGTGACACTTATAAGGACTCAGATTGTGACATTGCTTAGAGTCTGACGGTCAAAATTATCATTTTTATGATTTCCTTGATTTGCGTGCCTAGCACGGTTATCCGTTTTTAGTTTCAAAAATGAGTTTGGTCACACCCGACCCAAAAATGGTGTTTGACTGTTAATTTAGTTAAAGTGATGAAATTAGAGCTCGGTTTGGACACCCCGTTTGGCCGCGGGGCCCGTTTCCGTCATTTAGATGCCGGAAACAGTAAAATCGGGTAAAATTACCCAAATCATCCGAATTATTTTCGGATGATTTACTTTTATTTAATTTACTTAGTATTATGAAAATGGTCAATTTTTAGGTTTTTATATACCAGTCAGCTCGCTTATGCGAGTTTTGCCGGTTTACACGTTTTAAGCTTTAAAAATTTGTTTTTATGTTCTTTTTAGCACAAATAATTACCCGTTCAGTCTCGGGTCTTGAAATTTTGCACAAAACTTATTTTGACAGTAATAAATTTTACAAAAATTTTTCAGATTTATTTTTTTATATTTTCATTTATTTATCTATTTTTAAACATTATTAAAACACTAAATATGTCAAAAATACCAAAAGACTTTAGAAAAATCCCAAATATTTCCGGGATGATCCCTGCCTTCCTCATGACTCCCTGGAATTTTTCCAGAACCCAAAACTCATACTTCAAGCCATTTTCACAAAAACCGAGCTAGAAAGCCCTAGAACTCATTTTACCGAAAAGCCCCTTTAGACTTCTCCAACTGAGCTCAAATTTTGTGTGTGACTTTTATATGTTATAAAAAGCTTATCCTAAAGTTTTCAGAATTTTTCATCAAGTTTAGCTATTTTTCACCATTTTTGGCCAAAACCGAGCATTAAATTCACCAAATATTCATCTTTTTATCCAAAAATTACCAAAAATTCACAGATCTCATATTTTCATGTGTAGATCATCTCTGTGAAATTTCATGACGCGACTCTAAGTACACTACAATCTGTCCAAAACCATAGATCCACACGAAAACCGAACTATCTTGTGTTTTCTAGCGTTAGATCGCAAAGATCTTGGTTTCTAGCCTTTGCTAGCCACTAGTTACAACACTTACAAGCACAATAACACTATACCAAGCAAGCTACACCAACAATCAAACCATTTCATTCATAGTGTCGGTTTTGATATAAAAACAAAGGTTTTAACCGTAGAAATCCATTCCCGACTCTTTTTACTCATTTCTTGGACCAAGATCCCTTGTATAACTTGTATACATCTCTTGATCATGCAAGAGTCGGTTTCATCTCGGGTTTTCACCCGTCTTTCACTTGGAAATTCATTTTTAAAGATTCTAACCGTAAAAATTCGTTATTGACACTTTTAACTCGTTTCTTGGATCAAGATCCCGTGTATAACTTGTATACATCACTTGATCTAGCAAGGATCGGTTCCATCTCGGGTTTTCACCCATATTTCACTTGGAACCTCTTGTTCTTGCAAAACAACTCAAAATAAAGAAATCAACACCAAAGATCATGCATTATAACATGCTTATACCTTGTGTTCTTGGTTAAAATTGATGAGTTTGGATGAACACTTGAAAGAGTTGAGAGATTTGAGAGAGTTTTTGTTGTGAAAAAAAAATGGAATGATATGATCAACCATAGGGCCGATCGGTCCAAGTAAAGGTGGGGGTGGGCCCCACAACTTCAATATTAGCCACATATTCGGATTTCCGTAATCCGGATAATGTTTTGGATAATCTGGCTCAGTTCGTTTCTCGTTTAAACTCGTAATTCGGCTTAAAACGAGCCTAAAATGGTTGTTTTTCGGGTTAAAATAAAATTTACATAAAACCGACTTAAAAACTTTAAAAACTTAAACCATGACATTAAAACATCATATTATTAATAATTACGCATCTTTTTCGGTTTGATCGATCGTCTCTTGCTTGGTTTGATGTTAAAGGTTTCGTTTATCGTACCGACGTACTAATAAATCGAAATCCTTTTTCTGTGCTATAATTCACTTATCCCGAAGCATTAATACTTCGTAAACATCACTAAACATTATATACTTCGTCTATAATGTAATTCCCGATTCGTTCGGGTTTCAATAATCGTTCATTGGTTAATTGTAATTCCAATACGATTCACTATATAATCGAGTATGATTCGTACTGTGAATCATATATACTCGTATATACGTACTATAACTCATATAATCAATATTAAATGACACGTAAATAGTATATACCGGCTAGGGTATACCTGGATTTGCCGGAATCGTTACACCAGATCCCAGAAATACCAAATCTGTAATACTACCATCGTTACTAAACCAAAATGCACAATCAACCTACCAAAATCCTCGTAAACCAATTCCGAATCCAGTACACTATACCACTAAGCCAATTAACATCGATTACCAATCCAATTTGACCAATAATAATTCCCTGTTTTGGACTTAAACCAAAACCAAAACTAAATCACACAAATCCAATCTAAACCTCAATTCCACTTAACCACACCTATCCAATACCTTAACCAACACAAATTCAATCCAATCCGTCCATAATTCAACCAATTCAAACCAAAATCGATTCAAAAATTCTAAAACAGAAAAACTTAATAACAATAACAATTGAAACACCAAATCAATTGTAAATCGAGCACCAACAGCTCTGATACCACTTGTTGGAACTCGTATCAATAACAATTACAACAAACAGATCTCAGATCTGTATCTATACTATTAATACGTTTTCGGATCTAGCTCATGATTAACATTGATTCAGTGTTATAAATATGTGTATATATTATCAATAGATTAGTAGTATTGTATGTATAATATTAAGGTGAAGCTTGAGAGAGATCTGGACAGCACTTCGTTAATTAGCTCCCAAAAACTTCTTTTAAATTGTTAACAGAAGTTCACTATATATAGAAGGTGATCTGGTTCGCTAACATCCCCTAGCAAACCAGCCTCTCCTTCGTTACATACATTAACATAGCGAAACACCCCCTGATTCGTTAACATCCCCTAACGAATCAGAAGGGAATACATTTAATGTCTAGTTCGCTAACATCCCCTAGCGAACTAGACTATAACTTAACGAACTAGCTATTAAATAAACTAATTATTACATTAATTAATAAACAAACGTTAATGATAAATACAAAGACTCTAGACTCAAAACCGTGCACTAACATTGTCAATACATGCAATATCCAAATATCGTTCACATACCGACAGGTTTTAATTCACATTCAAGATATACATAATTAACATATAAATTATACATGGCATACACTTACCATTTAAGGTAAGTGTATTAACTATCACATCGAGTTTGCACACAACCCCGAAAACATAACAAGGAAATGGGGCTAGAAACTCACCTGAATACGGTTACGTACAGAGTTAATGGTAATCCCTTTCTTTAGTTGTGCGCGGCTAACTGTATAACAATTACGCGTATTAATTACTATCACTATCCATAACGTATTCTCTAGTTTAATTGCAACCCTCAACGAACGGGGGTCCGGGGGCAGCGCCACTAGCAGCGAGGTTCTAGGGGCGGCAGCCCCTAGCGGGGTCCAACGAATGGAAAAAAATTTTTTTCATTAATTGTCTTAACACATTTTTCATTAGATTTTTTAATTATTATTTTATTCTCTACTCATTCGTTATATTGAATTGTCTCTGATTCGTTATGTAATCTTTCTTAATTCGATATCCTGATTCGTCATCATCTGATTCGTCATTCATTCGTTATCTTAATCGTAACGAATTGGCGAGTAACGAATCACCTGTTTCGTTTTCTGGTTCGCTATCCAAGTTCATTAGCCTAATTCGTTATCATGATGTGACCTGATTCGTTATCTTAATATAACGAAAAAGCAGATAACAAATTAAAGGTTCATTCGTTATCAAGTCACACGAATGAGTCTCATTCGTTATGACTGCATAACGAATTGATCAGTCATAACGAATCATCCCCGTTCTTATCTAGACTTTGACTCAAGAGTCAAAGTCAAAATCATCAAGAACATACGTAGTCAACCATCATCAGATTTGCAATTGGACCTCAAATCTCAACGAAATAACACGAATCTGGTATCATTGAGCTCAGAATCACAACGCCTATAAACCCTAACCATCTATTCGTTCAAACATCGGGTTTTAAGGTTGCGATTGGTCGATATATGCATGAGGTTCATTAGTAGATTAATTAACCTACCATATGCTAACGAATTCCTGTAAGATTCATCCCGTTTGATTAGTCTTCATCATACTCATACAGATCTAAGGTTTCCCAAACAAATCCGAACCTAAATGAACGATTTCTAGTTATAAACGTACCTTAAAGGAGTTGGTTTACGAACTCGAGCTAGTCTTGGTGTAGGTTTGGCTTGCCACGACGTTCCAACACTAACAAGCTCGGGTTTTCGCCTTCGGATCTTGGTTCGGGATAAAGGATGATGTTTGTTTGTGTTTTTAATGGTGTAGGCTATGGTGTAGAGATGGAAAAAAATGGAAAGGATTAGGGTTTAAGGGGGTATTTATACTCCGTTAATCCCATGGACCTAAGGCTCATTCCATCTCTTATTCCATCTTTTAAAGCCCAAGCCCATCCTCTATTAGTTTATTAATTTAAATCGATAAATGACACACTATAAAATAAACAAAATTTATTTTATTAATTCTTAACGAAAGTAGGATGTTACAAGTCTTCTTTCCTTAAAGAGGTTTTGTCCCCGAAACCTTACTATTACATAAACAAATTTGGGTAAAACTTGCGCATCTCATCCTCAACTTCCCAAGTAGCATATGAACCATTGCGATGCTTCCATATCACTTTCACTAAAGCTATAACCTTGTGACGAAGTTGCTTCTCCTTTCGGTCAACTATCTCGATCGGTTGTTCAATATAGTTCAACTGTTCATCAACCTCAATGTCCATTAATGACACATGAGACGTGTCATCCGCTAGACATTTTCTCAGATGAGAAACATGAAAAGTAGAATGAATTCCTTCCAACTCTGTTGGTAAATATAACTTTTAAGCCACTTCACCTACTCGATCTAAAATCTTGAGCGGTCCAATGTACCTCGGGCTTAGCTTTCCAATTTTTTCGAAGCAAATAATTCCTTTCCAAGGCGAGACCTTGAGCATCACATTGTCACCAACGTTAAACTCGATTGTCCGTCGCCGCTTATCAGCATACGACTTCTGTCTGTCTTGAGCTGCTTTCATTCTTGCCTTGATCAGATCGAACTTTGAAGAATTTTCTTGCACAACTTCTAAACTTCCCATCTCTTTCTGACCAATCTCTCCTAACACATAGGAGTTTTGCAACGTCTTCCGTACAATATTTCAAACGGTAGCATACCAATACATGAATGGTAGCTATTGTTATAGGAGAACTCTACCAGATGCAAATGATCATCCCAACTTCCTCGAAAGTCTAAGACACAAGCATGTAGCATATCCTTAAGGGTTTGGATCGTCCTTTCAGACTGTCCATCTGTTTGAGGATGATACGCCGTACTGATGTTCAATTTTGTTCCCATAGCTTCATGTAACTTCTTCCAGAATCTCGAAGTAAATCGAGTATCTCTATCAAAAAAGATCGACAGTGGCACTCCGTTCTTAGTCACAACCTCTTTTATAAACAAGCTTGCTAACGTTTTTAACGAGATAGCCTCTCGTATAGGCAGAAACTGAGAACTCTTGGTCAAACAGTCCACAATCACCCAGATGGTATCATGATGCTTAGCTGTACGAGGTAGCTTAGTTATGAAATCCATGGTGATGTGTTCCCACTTCCATTCTGGTATCTCTAGCAGTTGTATCTTCCCAAAAGGTTTCTGGTGCTCTACTTTTACTTGTAAACAAGTTAAGCACTTACTAACATAATCTACCACATCATTCTTCATTCCTGGCCACCAGTAACCTCTTTTCAAATCTTGGTACATCTTCGTGGTTCCTGGATGAATTGAATACCTTGACTTATGAGATTCGTCTAAGATTCGACCTCTAAGATCCCCATGGTGTGGGATCCACATACGGTCAAACCTAGTCTTAACACCATGAGTGTTTTCTATCAAATCGTCTTGCTGACCGAAAATCCTCTCTTTCTTTACTAATCCTTCATCTACCAGAACTTCTGACTGCACCTTGATGATTTCTTCAAGTAGGCTTGAATTCATAATCAGTTGGTATGACTTCACTGTTGCAATGACTTCCTCATTCTTACGACTTAGTGCGTCGATGACCACATTAGCTTTAGCAGGATAGTACTTAATATCGCAGTCATAATCCTTTATCAATTCTAGCCATCTCCTCTGTCTCATGTTCAGCTCTTTCTACTCGAAGAAGTACTTTAAACTTTTATGATCCGTATAAATAGTACACTTAGTACCATACAGGTAATCCCTCCGTATCTTTAAAGCACGCACTACGGCTGCTAGCTCTAAATCATGCGTCGGATAAGTACTTATAGAGGTAGGGTACTAAAAAGACCCAAATACCCAAAGTAATACCCGTTGGTCAACCAGGAGTGCATCAAAAGTCACCCACGGGGCATATGAATTATTCGCGTAATCATCAGAGGAAGAAACACCCTCATGGCACATGCAGAAGCATCCTGGCACCCCCCTCAGAAGTCATCTGCGGGAAAGAATATTCCCCCGCGTAAATAACCAATTACCTTCTAGAAGATTTATCAAAGATACTTTCTTAGGCAACACGTGTTCTCCCGGCCAATTAACAAGGGACACCTGGCAAGGCCGTTATAACCATGCACATGGTCAATATTGCCTATTTACCTATATCAGAGGGACGCGTGTCCAGGTGGTTATACATGCACATGTAACGTATAACTGAACCTATCATTCGAGGACATGTGTCCAGGTGGTTACATGAGCATCTTCTAAATGAGACAGCTGGCCCAATCATCTTCCCACCCCCTTCGGCTATAAATACCCTCTCGATCAGCATGAGGTATTCATTCACTCCCATTGTACTCTCTCAATTTACTTAAGTACTTTATCTTCGTCGGAATTGTACTTATTCTCACGCCGAAGGGTGGTTACGGGAAGATCCCCCCTCTTGCCATTCTCGTATCGAGCTCACGGTGTCTGTTTTGAAGGTTCACGTTACTGGACTTTGGGAATTGTGTTCATATCGTATTGGCAGTTAACCGTATCCTACCATGTAGACTCATTGGATCTAGGACCCATCTAGGGGAGTAGATCTGTGTTTCTTCATTGGCGCTATCCGTGCTTTTTGTTAGAACAACAATCAGTTTTTTTTGTGATATCGGCCAACTTCCTAAAGGGCCGACGGAGAATCTCGAGCAGCCTCCACGTGTTACTATTGTAGAAAAACGTGAGGGAGCAGCGTCAATTTTCGCTCGGACTGCAACTTCTGGTGCACGAGACGACGTCATAACACCCGGAGGCTTTACCATGGGTGGATCGACGACTCGAGGACATTTCACTCCACCGGTAGACGTTACTCTGGTAGATGTTGGAAATATCACAGCACCAACAGGTCCAGCTCCCGATGACTTAGGGCGAGTTACAGCCCCAAGAGGTTCCAATTTGGGAGATCTAGAGCGGATCATGAGAGATGCTCGTTGAACTCACTCAGAGTTAGGTTTGGATGAAGATTCCAGTGATTCTATCCCGGCAAGAGTTCGTTTGAATAACTCCAGATCCGGAGGACTTTTGTCCTCGGATGATTGGCTTCGTATCCAGTAAGAAAATTTGGTTGCTGAGTATGAACGAAGGGTGCGAAACGAGTGTTTCCATGCTCACACCTTGAATTATGATGACTCTCCGAGGAGATCTATTTCTCCTCCGATAGGGGGGCAGTCACATCCAGTACAGTTAGCAAATGGAACAAAATGTGGTCGAGCCACGAAGGTTGCGTCCTCTGCCTCGTATTAACATGCGGGTACAATCTTATGAGGATGAGCTGGATGGTCAAGATTCAACATATAGCCCTGAGGGTAGTTATTACAGCGGAGACAGCCGACTCCCGTCATACGGAGGGGTTAGTCATCCGCGACCTCCTGTCCATCATGAGAAATACTACAGCAATGCTGAGCATGATTTTTCCAAGCCATACCGTCCAGAGTCCTTTGCTCATAAGTCAAAATTTATTGCAAGCATTGCGACAACACCATTCCCGATAAATGCAAAAATTCCAACGTCCGTTGGAACATACAATGGAATGACGGATCCTAGTGATCATTTGCTGAGGTTTGAGGCAGTTGGAGGAATCAGTGGTTGGACTCTTCCATATTGGTGTCAGATGTTCGCATTGACATTCACCGGAGTGGCGCGAGAATGGTTTGAAAACTTACCATGCGGACAGATTAAAAGTTGGAAGGATTTTGTAGCAAAATTTTCCCAACATTTTAGCCAGCAAAGAAAACATACTCGCGACCCTTCGGAGATACTCGATGTCGAAAGGCGAAATAATGAGTCCATTGAGGACTTCATTACTCCTTTTAATAACGAGAGCCTTAACATTGGAGGAGTTAGTGAAGATATGCTGAGGGGAGCATTCCGTAAGAATGTTCGTAACGACGCTTTGATTTGCACATTAACCGGAAAAGACGGAATGCCCGAATCCTGGGACGAAATCATGAAGGCAGCTAAGTTGTTCGCTAGAACCGAAAAGACATTGGGTTCCAGTAGTCAGAAGCAATTACCAAGGGTCGAGTTCCAAACCCCAAGACCGAATAGACAAGCTAAGGGAACAATCTGGTCGATATTACAGCAGACTACAGAACAACCAAAGTAGTTCGATGCAAGATCTCTGATCGGCAACAAGAACAAGCGTAATTTTCCAACACGGTCCTCCAATAGCAGTTGGACTCCATTGTCAAAAACTCCTTTAGAGATCCTCACTACTGAAAATTTGACTTTTCGCAAACCACAGCTAATACCGAGGAAGTTGTTCCTCGATAATAAAAAACATTGCACATACCACAATGACATAGGGCACAATACAAACGAGTGTGTAGCCCTAAGGAATGAAATAGAGGCAGTTGTGAAGAACGGGAAGTTAGATCATTTGGTCAAAAGTGTAAGACCAGGTACTGGTAAACCTCCCGCAAGGGATAACCAGGGTCCAGCCAAAAGGCAAAATAAAAGATTTGAATGTCCACATGATTCAGGGAGGACAAAAGTTCAGTGGTAAGAGGAAAGAGTTTTCGGATGAAGAATGGAAGAACGAGCCAGTTAGTCTTGAATGCAGGGTACTATTGACTGCTGACGTATCAAGGGCGGACCGTGCAATAAGAATCCTATGATAATTACTGATCTGTTCGGACATTATCGGTCGCAATATGTGTTCTTCGACACTGGTAGTACATCTGACATCATGTACGAACAGTGCTTCGAACAGCTTGAGGAAGATGATAAAGAAAGATTAAGGCCGATTCATGCTCCTGTTTCTGGGTTTGGTGGGGAAATAATGCACCCGCGGGGTGTTATTACCTTCCCGGTCACACTCGGTGACGGGGTCCACTCAAGAACTGAAGAAGTTGAATTCTTAGTCTTATCTGCAACGTCTAAACATGATATCATTCTCGAACGAGAAGCGATTGGTGACTTCAACGCTCACCCGTCCACAGCCCACGGTGCAGTAGGGGTCCCCACTTGCACCGACGTGGCAATAATCCATGTTAATCGACATTGTTTCACAATTGAAAGTTCAAAGACAAGAAAAGTTTCAAAGAAAACTCAAAGGGTTGAACCAGAGAAGTGGGTTTTAAACAAGAAATTCCCCAATCAAACCGTGATAATCGGTCTTGCCATTTCTGAGATAGTGCAAACTTTTTTGAAGCAATTGTTGACGAAGGACATAGATATTTTCGCATGGCAGCCCGCGGACATGACCGGTGCCCGCGGAGCATTTCAGAGCACAAATTAAAAGTGAATACACTAATCACCCCAATTGTGCAAAAGAAGCGGAAGATGGGCCCGGAACAAACAAAAGCCGTGAACGAGAAAGTGCAAGACCTCCTCTGTGCCGAGATCATACGGGAAATAAAACATCAAACATGGGTAGCCAACCTAGTAATTGTCCCGAAAAGCAACGGAACGTGGAGGATGTGTATAGATTATAGAGACCTAAAAAAAGTGTGTCGAAAAGACTGCTACCCATTACCAGAGAGTGACTTAAAGGTGGATGCGGTGGCCCCATTCAAGTTCAAGTGTTTCCTCGATGCCTATAATGGCTATCACCAGATCCATATGGCAGCTGGTGACGAGGACAGAACAACATTCCGCACTGATCAAGGGACATTCTGTTACAGAATGATGCCTTTCGGGCTAAAGAATGCGGGCGCCACATACCAAAGGCTAATGGATCAAGCCTTCAAAGGTCAGATAAGTCAAAATTTGGAAGTCTACATGGATGATCTGGTGATAAAAAATATTAAGGAAGATCAAATGCTGAGGGACATCGAGGAAACCTTTGAAACACTGAGAAGCATCAATATGAAGTTGAATCTAGCAAAGTGTTCTTTCGGAATGGAGGAAGGAAAGTTCCTCGGGGTAATTGTAACAGGCATGGGTTTTAAGGCTAACCCGGACAAGATTCAGGCAGTAGCCCGCATGGCGTCTTCCGCGTCCCTCAAAGAAGTTCAAAAACTCAACGGTAGATTAGTAGCGTTAAACAGGTTTTTGGCAAACCACGCTGCTAAGTCTTACCCGTTTATATCAACATTGAGGAATTGTCTTAAAAAAGCACAGTTCAGATGAACTCCGGAAGCTGAACATGCGTTCCAAGAAGTCAAAAAGTGTTTTAATGGAACTACCCACGTTAACAGCTCCCTACGTGGGAGAACCACTAACGTTATATCTGTCGGCGTCTGACATTGTCAGACACAGAAACAAGATACTCGATGATGGAGAAGTTAGTCTTGGCATTAGTATACGCAGCTCGCTGGCTCTGAGATACTTTCAAGGACATCCCACCAATTTCTTGACCGGATATAAGTTGAAGAATGTGTTGAGCAAGCCAGAATTATCTGGACGATTGGCTAAATGGGCCATCGAATTGGGTGAACACTTGATAGAGTATAAACCTCGACTAGCAATTAAAGGACAAGTATTGGCGGACTTCATCACAGAAGTCCCGCAACACAAGGAACAGGAATGTCTGATAGAGCAACAACCCCAAGCACCTCCGGAACAAGGGCAAGTTTGGTCATTGTTAACGGATGGAGCTTCATGCATCGAAGGATCAGGTGCAGGCTTAAGGCTAGTCAACCCTGAGGGGCATGTATTTACATACGCCATCAAGTTAGACTTTAAAAGTACCAACAATGAGGTGGAAAATGAAGCCTTCCTGGCAGGCCTGCGGATAGCGAAAAAGCTTGGGGTAAAACATTTGGAAGCACGGGTGGATTCCATGCTAATTGCGGGACAGATAAACGGAACATATGAAGCAAAAAATGATGTCATGGCTTCTTATCTGTCACAGGCAAAGGTCTTAATTCGCCAATTTTCCTCTTTCAATGTTGTTCACATTAAGAGAAGTGAGAACAAGTCAGCTAACGCTCTTAGCAAATTGGCTTCAACAAACTTCGAACATTTTGCTAAAGACATCCGTGTTGAAGTTTTGGACCACCCGTCAGTTCCACAAAACCAAATCCTGGTAATTCAAACGGGCGTCGAATCATGGATGACACCGATTAAGGCTTACTTATCCTCCGAAGTTCTCCCAGCAGGAAAAGATGAGGCTCGGAAGATCAAGCACAAAGCCTTAAATTACTAGTTGAATGATGGCGTATTATACCGAAGATAATTTCTCGGTCCGCTGCTACGATGTGTAGATGCAGACAACACAAATTACCTGATTCGAGAAATTCACGAAGGCATTTGTGGATTACACGCGGGACCGAGAATGACAGTTGCGAAGATCATGAATGCAAGGTACTATTGGCCTGGCATGCATTTGGACGCCGTGCAAGAAAACAGAAAGTGTGATTCTTGCCAGCGCCATGCTCCTAACACCCTGCGTCCAAAAAACGAATTGATTCTGGTATTTGATAGTGGCATTGATTACTTTCCAGAAGTGGGCTACTGACATTATGGGACCTTTCCCAGAAGCCCCGAGACGAGTCAAATATTTGATAGTGGCCATTGATTACTTCACCAAATGGGTGGAAGCCAAACCGGTTGCATCAATAACGGCATCAAGCGTTAAGAAGTTCCTTTGGGAATTCATCATTTGCCGGTTTGGTCTTCCGCAGGAATTGGTAAGTGACAATGGGATCCAATTTGCTAACAGCACCCAAAGTGACAATGGAATTGGTAAGTGACAATGGGATCCAATTGACTACAGGAATGGTTGAATGAACTTCAAGTCATTCAAAATTTTACATCTGTAGCTCATCCGCAAGCAAACGGTCAGATCGAAAGGACCAACCGAACTATCAAAGAAGGGATCAAGGCAATGTTAGGAACTAAACGAACGGGCTGGGTTAACGAACTGCCCCACGTACTCTGGGCCTTCCGCACCCAAAGAATTCCAGTAATTCTGAGACACCCTTTAGTCTAACCTATGGCACTGAAGCCATTATTCCCGCTGAAATTGGGATTCCATCCGCACGAGTTCTGTTAATTGATGATAACGATCACAAACTCCGGATGAACCTTGATCTACTTGAGGAAAGAAGAGAACTAGCATCGATCCACGAGCACAATTATAAGCGACAGCTTCAGAAGTATTACAACTCGCGGGTCCAGAAATGTGAGTTTGATGCGAGAGACTTTGTCTTACGCAATAACAAGGCTTCCGGCCAGGAACCACCGGGCAAGTTGGCCCCAACTTGGGAAGGCCCTTACAAAATTAAACAAGTGTTATCTAAAGGGGCATACAAGTTAGAAAAATTAGAGGGCGCTGAGGTTCCCCGGACATGGAACGCAACACAGTTGAAGAAATGCTACATGTAGCAGTCTTAGTCGTTCTTTTACTTTGGCTTGCGTGCCCACTTAGATTAACAGAAATCTCGAAATTTCATCTTTTGTAATATGGCTTATGCACGCGTAATGGAAACTTTTTTAGTCCCATAATTATGTTATTGGTAATCTATTATTGACAAAAACGAAGTTCCGGAGAGACACTTATATTATGACACATAAGACAAAGTGCACCGAAAGAAAACAATACTTCTTATTAATGATCAGAAGAGATTACAAAGGAAAATATTTACAAGGAAGACATATATACATTTACGGGGCGACACTTTCACCTCCCTCTTTATTATCATCTACTTCATCCTGATCCTCTTCATCAAGGTCCAAAAGCTCCTTCAGCTGCTCCACGGCATCATCCTTGTCCGCAAGCTCGGATATGTGTTCCGAAAGAGAAAACTTCAACGTATCAAAAGCCTTAGTTTTCTCGATAAGTACGGCAGCAGTATCCTGGCCGTGCAAGATATGCTCTTCCGGAAGCTTGCCTTCAGAAGCAAATCTATGACCTTCCTCGAAGCCCACTTGCTAGCCAGCTTGCTTGGAAGCGCGTAAAAGCACCATAACGCAATTCCCAAGATCGTCACTTTTTCTAACATCAGTGATAACCCGTTAAAACATATAAACATGCATAAGCCCGAATAAGTTAGAATTGTTTGTATAAAACAAAAGACTTAATACCTTGGGAATTTCCGGCGTCAAAAGCCACTTTTTATCCTCCTTAGCCCGGACAAGATCCATCTTGTGACCAGCACACTCCAGGGCCTGGTCTCGATTCTTGGTGCTAAGGATGGATAAGCGCTTGTCTTTGGCCGCTGAGTCAGCCTGAAGGGTCTTAATTAGCTCAGCTTGTTCATCTAGTTGTCTCTGGAGAACAGCTTTGGCTTCCTCAGCGACAAGGCGATTGGCTTTCTCAGCTTCCATAGCTTGATGACTCTCCCGAGCTTCGGTTAAAGCCTTAAGAGCTTCTTTCTTGGCATCAAGTAACTTAAGCTCAGTTTCGTCCAATTCCTCGTTCATCGCCAGCAATCCTGGCGTATTTCCTGATTGGTAGAAACGGTATTCGCCATTTGATAGGAATTTAAGTCTAGTAGTTCTTGACGAATACGGCGGCGTTGTCGCTCCCTATCGGCGGGAGGGAGACTTTCTTGCAGATACTCATGACATACATCCGCATCACTTAGTGTCGAGTTCCGGCGCAATGAACAATGAGGATTATACGGTGCAGTGTCCTCTTCCGCACGAGGTGAAGAAGTCTGACCCCTATATTTAAAACACTAACTCCACCTTGAATTCTGAAATGATGTTCATGAAGAGATGGAGACACGCGGGGGCGCTCAGACTCGCCAATTTCCTTTTCCTTGACAGGAGAAGTATCCGTTATGTCAATCGGGTCCTGAACAGTATTTAGTGGCGAGGATGGTGGAGTTGGAAGCTGTGTAGCAGTTGAACTCTTTAAACCTGAAACATCTTCCGATAAACCTTTCAGGGCCACTGAGAAGCAATACTTAAAACTAATTAGAAGCAGGCCAAACATAATCATGAGGGTTAAAATCTTACCTAAAGAAACATCTTGATTGGAAAGCTCCTGAAGACGAGCCCCTAAATCCATGGCTGGAGCCTTCTTTTTCTTCTTTTTATTGAGAGGCGCGGCATCAGAAGGTTGTGCTTTCCGTTTGCCGGCGGCCTTCGAAACACCAGCATCAGTAGCCTGAGGTTCACCCTCAACGGATTGAGAACCACCCTCCTCACCTGTTGAGGGATCGGTGGTGGCCTTCGAATCTTGCTTGTGGGTTAAAACCTACATTCGAATGTGATGGGTTAGTAGCACCAATTGATAACCCTCCTTCGCAGAGTGACGACTCTTCGCTAGACGAAAGAAGTACTATCACTCCGTTCGAAGTAGCAACAATTATAGGTCGGGGTTGAAGAATACCTTCACACTTCGAAACAAACTCCTCACTCTGAGCATACATTGCCTCGGAAACAACAGGCTCCGGGCTAAGTGTGGTGGAGAAAAGGAAATTATTCCGCGTGCGCTCCAATAAGGGTACGTCTTGACGAGTAATCGGGCGGCGTACCATCATGCCTCCTACCTTGTCCAGGAGAGTGGAGAGAATTGTGCCTTCACCTACAATTGACAAATGTCAAAGAAAGAAAACCGAGAATCCGGAATGTTACAAGTAAAAATTTACTTCCGTCAGAATTTTCATAATAAGGCTCCAGGGTAGGGAACGGCCATAAGAGACTCATCTTGGCATGTACCATCGCCCCTTCATGAATGGGACGCAGGGTTGTCGGCTTTTTAGTCAGAGTAACGAACCAGGCACGACCCTCATATTCGGAAGCAAGGTTTTCCGGTAGTTTATCTTCCGGCTTCTGGTGAGTCATTTTAAAAGGGATAACGTCTTCCCGAATCCAGAAAAACTTTGATTTCCATCCATAAATGCTGCGGAGCCACTCAAAGCCAATAGTTCCTTTGGCGGTAGCAGCGAAACCATACCAGCCTTCAGGAAGGGTCATATTGTAGAACACAGAAAACATGCCGACGGACGGTTCATAGTTATGAGCTTGACAACAGAACTCGAAGTGTCGAATCCTTAACATCCCAAAAGGGTGAATCTGGGATAAATGAATCCCATATGCTGTCAAGATTGACTGAATGAATTTTGTCACGGGCAATCGAAAAATCCCAGTTGTAAAGTGATCCAAATAGACGGCCATCTTTTTAGCCGGCGACGCCGTTGCAACTCCTCCTTTCGATGGACGTTCCGCCACCCACTTTGATGCAAAACCGTATACGTTTTTATCATCTTCGAAATCCTTCTCTTTAATATTACACCCGACTTCATGGATAGCGGGGGGATTCTTCTTATGGCCTGCCATCTGAACGAAATATGAAGAAAGGTATAGAAAACCAAAGTTCTGAGAGTTCTTTGATTTTATTAAAAGGGAAAATCTGAAAATGATAAGAATGGATTAGAGACACCAAGGAATTATTTATACCCATCGCAATAAATGCGTCCGTCTGACTGACAGAAAAAAGAGAAAGTGCAGACCATGGGATAACTGCCACGTCAGGCGGGAGATTCAAACAACGTTTACAGGCTGTCAAAAAGGCGTTTTACATGTCTTGTCAACCACCACTTAAAATCCTCTCTCTGCCACGTCATTAGTGTCATCCAATTTGCACCAAGTTCAAAATTTAAAAATATCTTGCAAAGATATTATTTCACAACCAAAAATATTGAGGCAAAAAGTTCTTTATATTAATATCAAAAAACGTGATTACCAAATATGAGGAACAATTACAAACCCTACAAACTAAACCTATGGGTTAGGAGCTTATGTGCCTTCCGGAGCATTTGGTGAAGTATTCTCAGACTCATCGTCCTCTGATTCATCATCTATGTATACTCGCAGTTGCTTCACGCCATCTTCAACTAAGGTGAATTCCGGAAGCATATTCTGTAGCGGGAAGACTAGGTTATCATACTCGTTGACCCGCATATCAAACTCTTGCTTCGCATTAAGGCCATGAAGCGGATGGCTTTCAAAAGATTGCCCAGACTGAGCAAATGCCACCCCTTCATTAAAGCCTTTCACCCGGCCAACTCGTTCCGAAGTAGTCGTCAAATTCACAAAACAATCTTTAAGCTCCGTGCTTTTCTTGACATGATGGATGATCTGACAGCAGAGTATAAGAAATATATTAGCATGGAAAACATAGAATACACAAAAAAAAAACAACCTATGAGAAAAACTTACAGAGTCAAGCCCCCGGGATTGCCGTTCCCGCTCAGCACGCTCCGCCCAACCACGAAGTTCTTGTAGTTCGTTGGCAGTGCGGGCCTCTACTTCAGTGCGGGACTGCAGTAAGGAGTTATAGGAAGACATCATCTCAGCAGCAGTCTTATCTTTAAGCTCGGATCGCTCCTTTAGCAACTTTAGTTCAGCCTCGAGCTTTTGGATCCGGCTGCCTTGGCGGGACACTTCTTCTCGTGCCTTCGCCAAGTCATCCTTCTTCCTCTGAGTTTCAGCTCAGGCAGATTCCGAAAGGGAATTTTTCCTTTCACAGGCTTCTTTCCAACCTTGAGCGGCAGCAGAGCTTTGGTCCTTTTCTTGGTTGAGTACAGCTCCGGCGTCAGTTTGTTTCCACCTAGCTGCATTCGCCGCCTTGCGATGCTCTTCCGCCTCTTTCTTGGCAGCATCCACGACTCGAGTAGCCTCACCTAATTTCCCGCCCATTGACCGCTACCCGCGTAGGATCTCCTGGCTACATGAAAAACTGTTTTCCAGGGAAACAGATAAGTCTGTGAGAAGTTTATGGCGGGAACGATCACGCAGGTGCACCGTCTCTACAGGCGGCCCATAGTGCTTCACGAAGCTAACGCAAGTCTTGGGGTCCGAAAATCGGGACCCATTGAAAATATCCCAGGACAGGACAAACAAGTCGTAATCCCCTCCTAAAGGTACATCCCCGAAGTATGAGAAGTCAGAAGTTTCAAGACGGACGGGGATTGAGGACGACTGTTGCGGGGCACCTTGTGTTGAACCCCCTCCGACCTCATGGACAGATGGTCCAAATAAAGACACTCCCCTTGCACCTGGAGCTAAGGGTGAAGAGGCGGAAAAAAGTTGAGAAGCAGGCCGAGGAGGAGATTCATGAATCCTGAATCCAGCTTCATCCACAATCGGGTTACTATCTTCATAGCCGGTGGCCCCTCTAACCTAGAAATGGCAGTCCAAGGATTGGTTTGTTTCTGGTTGAACATAAGACCCCTCTTACTTGAGCCTCAGTATGAGGAGTAGAAGGTTTGTTCTCAACTTCCTTCTCCCGAAGAGGAGTTGGTTGTTTCTCAATGATTGGTGTTGGCGTTGGCGTTGGTAACCTCTCAGTAACATCGTCTCCAAAACATAATGGATTTGCATAAGAAAATCATAATTAGATCTTGTATTAGAGAGAAATAAAAGTTAACAAACGAAAGTTCACCAGTCACCGATCCTAGACTCTCCGCAAGGCTGGGTTGTGGCTTCCTCGGACGATGAGTCCGCCGCTTCTTCATTTATGACACTTCATACCCATCAATGAGTCGTACTCAATGGATAGATTAGCGCGTATTTATGTGAACAACATTGTTGCTTTACATGGAGTACCGTTGTCTATAATTTCTGATAGAAACAGTCGTTTTACATCTCACTTTTGGAAAAGCTTCCAAAAAGCTCTTGGTACAAAACTTACCCTTAGCACTGCCTATCATCCGCAAACTGATGGGCAGAGCGAAAGGACTATTCAAACGTTGGAAGACATGCTTCGGGCTTGTGTGATTGATTTGGGTGGAAGTTGGGATGACCACTTACCCCTAATGGAATTCTCGTATAACAATAGTTATCACACGAGTATTCAAGCCACACCATTCGAGGCGTTATATGGCCGAAAGTGTAGAACGCCCGTGTGTTGGTCTGAAACCGGAGATAATCAATTATCTGGACCCAAGATAGTCCAAAAACCACGGATAAGATTCTCCAAATCCGAGAACGACTTAAAACGGCACGAGATCGCCAAAAGAGTTATGCCGATGTCCGTCGTAAGCCGTTAGAATTTAATGTCGGTGACAAAGTTTTATTGAAAGTCTCGCCATGGAAAGGCGTTGTTCGCTTCAGTAAGAAAGGAAAATTGAGTCCTTGATTCGTTGGACCTTTCGAGGTACTTGAACGAATCGGCACTGTTGCATACCGTTTGCGACTGCCTGAGGAAATGCAAGGGATACACGATGTATTCCATGTTTCGAATCTGCGAAAATGCTTGACCGATGAATCTTTGGCTATGCCATTAAAAGATGTTGAAATAAACGAAAATTTAAAAGTTGTTGAAAGCCCAATTCAAATAGAAGATTCGAAAACAAAGAAATTAAAAAGAAGAACGTTGAAAATTGTGAAAGTTAAATGGGACTCGCGTAGAGGGCCCTAATATACTTGGGAACTCGAATCGGAAATGAAAAAGAAATACCCCCATTTGTTCTTGTAAAGCAATCTCGAGGACGAGATTTGTTTCAAGGTGGGGAGGATGTAACATCGTGAAAATTTCGAGTTCAAAATGTCAACTTTCCAAAGTCTAGGGACTAAAATTGCCAAATTTCAAACTCGAGGGTTGAATTTGAAAATTCTATTTTTTTGACTCATCGCACTACGCGATGGATCAGAAGAGAGACCCATCGCGTACCGCGATGGGGTGTCTGACAGCGAGACGCGTGGCACGCCACGTGTCCACACGTGGCACACCGGTCGCCACGTGTCCCGACACGTGGCCACACGTGGCACGTCGTCCGCCACGTGTCAACAAGTGGCACATCGTCTGCCACGTGGCGACACGTGGCAGACCTACGATGTGACTCACCTGGGCTATGTCACGGTACGCGACCGGTGCCTAGGAGCCTGTCGCGTACCGCGATGGGATAAAATTTTTTTCATATAAATATCAAGGTCGGGATTTTCATTTCACTCATCCAAAATCAGTCTCTCCTTCTCTCTCTAACATCTCACTAGAAAATCCCAATCATATAAACGATTTACCTCGATAAGCGTGCCCCGATTTCTCGATTTCCGTGCCAACGTTTCCTCGAAGTACGTGCCACCCTCCACCCACATATGACCAAGATGGTGATTGTTATCGAAAGGCGTGCCATAAGTTGTTGAAGATTGGTGTTCATCGTTTAGAGTGTCGAGAAAGTGAAGCGGCGTTGTAGTGCTGCTCAAGTTTCTAGGGTTTCCTATACGCCAATAAGGTTAGGCGTAATGACAAATCAATATAAAATAATATTATATTCAAGGCTTGAGCCTTTAGTCGAGGTTATACTCGATACCTCGATAAAAGATAAATGAACATAACAAAGAAATGAATAAAAGAATGAATACTGACTATTGTTAAATACGTATATATGTGTGTAAGAATATATGTATACTTTTTGTTATGAAAATATTATTTAATGAATAATGAGTATTCTTAAATAATAAAAGAAAAAGAATACGTTTCTTAGAGAAGAAAAACGTCGGGTTTCTAAATATAAACTAAAGGTTTATAATTACTTTCAAACTGAAGGTTTTAAAGTAAAAGAAAATGAACTAAAGGTTCATCGAGGTTGAGATATAAAATAAGACTAAAGGTCTTAAGCCGGATTATATATCCGACTAACAAATGTCTATACTCGTACTACAGGTGCGAGATAAATAAGGGAAAGACCCTCGGACGGTGAGTGAAGCCGATCCCAAAGAGACAAGGTGAATACGCCCCCAAACTTTTATAAACTTGTTTTTAAACGAGTCAAACATGTTATGTGAAATTGTTTACAAGGAACTACGTGCTCCTAAAACCGTTATAAATAAGGGTATTAACCTAGCCCTCAGGCTGTGGTATACGTGTGTCAGGATCCTTACATAGGTGGTACTACACGATGAATGGGCACATCACACACCCCTTGGTCGTAGGATGCTCTCCTGCAGGGAGTACGACCTGATGTGTATATTTACGGGTACTTAACTAAGTCGAACGATGCGGTGTTTGCTGAGGTGACCTAGTGTAAAGGCTAGAGTTTATAATGTGTTATTGACTTTGTTATTCCTAAGCCACGATGGGCCGAGGCAGGCGTAGTCTCGAGGGGTAACAAAGTAAAAGAAATTATTTTGCGTCAGCGTGTTCACCAGCATTCGTTGCTGACGTATTTTTCCTACATTTTGCAGGTGAACAAGATTAGCGCTTGGAACGTCAAAGTGCTTTAATTTAATCCGATGGCTTGGATTTATTTTGTAAAACACATAACATATTAAAATAGGTGGTTTGTAATTATAATGTTTGTTTAACAACTTAAACGGGTATTTTATAATCCCGACTTTTGTTATATATATGTATTACATTTTGATCCTTAAAGTTTTATAAGACTTCCGCTAATTAATGCAACTCTGATTTATTCACAATTATGGTACCAACATATGCGTCACACTCCTAGGCCGTGTTTTGGGGTGTGACAAGTGTTGGTATCAGAGCCATCGATCTTAGCGAATTGGGTATCATAAAACAATACCCAAGCTTCGATCCAAGTATAGGAAATAATTGTTTATTTATTTTAGGGATAAGATAGGCTGGTAACCTTTCTTTCCCACTCTACATTCTAAACCACCCATAATATTAGATGTCATTCAAAGCTCATATGGAGAATTATATACACAAGGCAAGAGAAGCTGGAATTGCCGAACCTCACCCCGAAGACAACATGAGTGATGGGTATTATGAAGCATACTTCAACCAAGATGTGGAACACGACTTGACCAATCCCGTGCACTACCCCGGAAGCAAGCACTAACCAATAGAGGTTCCTGATAGTCCACCAAAACAAGGGATTGAGCCACCAAGACACTCAAGTTATCATTCACCAACAATACCAATGTATCATCCATCTGAAGTACCGATGTACCATCCAACAGAGATCCCCTCTTACCAAACCTCGGAGATACCGCAATACTATCCAACCGGATACCTACCAAACTCTCACCCATCCTCCGAGTGGATGAAATATCTCTCTGAACAACAACAATGGCATACCGGAAGCTCCACCTTCAATGAAGTTAATTCCCAACCAAACAACGGTGAAGGACCGTCCCGCAAACCTAGGATGAGGGTAATGATACCCTCTGAAAATTTCCAGATACCCCCAATAAACGATGAAACCACACAACCCATGGAGGAAGATGGACTGGAAGAAGAAAAACCCGAAGAAGATGAACAACATGAAGAGAAAGAGGAGGACCCCGAAGAAGAGGAGAATCCTGAGGAAGAATTATAACCGGAAGAAGAGCATCCCGATAATCTTAACGAGATATCAATGGATGGATAACTCACTTCCCAAAATCCAAGCTACGGTTCTGTGGATCCATATGTTCAATACCTTGAAAAACTCAAGAATCAAGCTTCATCAAGCTTCCCACAATTCCAAGGTATGATTCCAATAAAAGAGGAACAAGATGATGAGATCCGAGAACAAAACCGTGCTACCAAAACCTATCTCTACCTTGCATCCGACATGACTTACGTTCTGTATCCAGAACCGACGAATCACTACGAGATGGAGACATTGGGTCCCGCAATCGTATGAAGAAAATTTGTATCGTGCTCTGCACGAAACCGACGATTGGAGGAAGAAGGTAGACGAGGAAGGAAAGAAAAAGAAGAAGGTGGGAGAAACACTCATTCGTAAGTGCATCAAAATAACGAAGGTTGTGAAGAAGTTCTTGAAGGACTGAAGATGTTGAAGAAGGATGTTATGTGTAAAATAACTATGTATGATATGTTTGTAATAAGAACGTTAAAACGTTCTTGAAATAATGTTAGGATGATCTATATATATATATCGTAGGAACGATATATATATATACAAAAATGTATTGTAATATATATATATATATATATATATATGTATGTGAAATAAAGATGTGTGTTTTATAAGAAATTTGCTAAATTTCAGTTAAAAGGCACAATGAGAGAAAATGTTTGAACAAAGTAACAACGAAAATGCTCGAAAAGAAAAAGAAATAAGAGAAAATGAGAAAGGCCCCGAGAACGAGCGGGAGGAAGAAATTCCCAAGAAATATATGAATAAAATTCAGAAGATGATTAAGAAAGCAGTTAGGGAAGAATCTGAATTTTGATCTCAATCTAGACATTCTCAATCTAGACAAACCAAACATTCTCAATCCGTTCATCCTTCAAAATCTGTAAAATCCCGTCCAAAACCCTCTCATGACGAGGGTAGTGGTCATGAGTCAAACGCTGATGGAGGATGTTGGTGCATAGATGTCAGTAGTTCATATGTATAAAGTCTGTAATCGAGTCTGTAATATTGTTTATGTAATTGTTTGTGTAACAGCGAAGTTGTTGACAAGTTCGCTTAGGCGAACTTGTTAACCAAGCGAAGTTGTTGACAAGTTCGCCTAGGCGAACTTGTTCAACGAGCGAAGTTATTGACAACTTCGCCTGTGGCGAAGTTGTCGTGTATTTAAGTAACTTACGGGTTACTGTTTCAGTGTTGGTCATTTTTAGGTTTTGGTTGATCGAGTTCAGTTACGTGTGAGTCTATTGACGTGAGTCTGTAAGCATCTCGGTTTGAGTTATCAATATAACGTGTGGTTGTTCGTATTGTGTGTACGTGTGTTCGTGAGATAATATTCTACGTCCGTAACGATCTACACAGGGATTCCGCACCTGTGTATATCGGGATATCTCGTGTACGATCCGTCCAGGAACCTACAATTGGTATCAGAGCATTTGCTCGATTGTGTGGTTCGGGATATTCACACGGGGGTAGAATTCGTTTCATTTCGGGTGTTACCGGGACGAGTTTGTGGTGTTTTTGCTCATTCTAGCTTCCTACCAGTGTGTTTAAGCCTTCAAATCGTCAAAATCGTCGTTAAAATCCGTTTTTCAGATCTGCAGAAAGTTCAAGTTCGTCAGGCGAAGTTGCTGTTCATCAGGCGAAGTTGCCGTCAGGTTTCGTAGGGTTTCAGCGAAGATATAAGGAGAAGCGAAGTTATTCATAACTTCGCCTACCTCCTCAACTTCGCCTAACTCAGCGAAGTTCTTCTCAAGTTCGCCTCGTTCAGCGAAGTTCTCTTCAAGTTCGCTTACTTTCTAAGTTCGCCTATCCTAAGCGAAGTTATTCTCAACTTCGCCCATTTACGCGAATTTACAAAGGATCCAGCGAAGTTTTTACTTAAGCGAAGTTATACTTAACTTCGCCTACAGTACTGTTTCGAAGAAATTTTTCTAACTTCGCCCATTTCAGAATTTTTCGGGTTTCTTAGTCTTCAAGAAGGATGTCGTCAATCAATATTTCAGAGCTTGTCAAGATGGAGGTTGAAGCGGGGTCAGCCACAAAGGCCCCAAGATTTCTAAAGGGAACCGACTTTGTTGCGTGGAAGGATCGGTTCATACAGTATGTTAAGTACCAGGATGCAAAAATGTGGGTATGCCTCCAAGATGGATATATTCCACCAATCATGCAGTATGAGGGTCGAGACCAAATAAAGAAATACAGTAAAATGGAAGAGGAGGAGAAGAAGATGTACGAAGCCGAAAGCAAGGCTCATGCTGCAATCACAATGGCTCTTCCACAGGAGATCCTACATACATTCAGAAAGTATACATCGGCTAGAGAGCTTTGGGAAGCTCTTGAGAGCAGGTTCGAAGGAAATGTAGGCATTCGGGCCTCAAAGATAAAGCTGCTTAAAACTCAATTTTCAGTCTTTAAGTACTTAAAGAACGAATTTCTTGATGATATTATCACGCGATATTATCATCTCATGACTGAATTGAGTAACTACTCCATTTCCTACCGAGAAGAAGAGATTGTAGAAAAACTTCTCGATGCTCTCCCACCTAAATGGGAGATGTATACTGTATTAATGAGGGAAGACAAGGACTTCTCTACTTATGATCTTGAAACCGCTGTCAACAAGCTCAGAACTTTTGAGCTTAATATGGTGAGGAAAGAAACATCTATGGATCAGGTTCAAGATCTAAGCATGTATGGTGCGAAAGTGAACTCTAATACAAGTTCAAAAACTGACTCTGCCGCCTACTACTCGAAAGGTGAATCAAGTGCCAATTCTTCACAAGAGGGGCATGTGTCAGTAAATTCAAATGGGGATGTTTGCTGTGTTGCGAGTGGATCAAGTGGTACTCAACAGACAGCAAGCCAGAGTGGTGGATCTTCAAGTTCCTCAAGCAATAATTACTCAAAGATGCCAATGAGCGTCAAATCTGCTGAAGAGCAGTTTGGCCTCTATGCTTCATTTATTGCTTCATACGAAAACTATATTCAAGGAAAGGTAGTTGATCCGGCAATGCTAGATGAAGACTATGACCAGATCGATGCTGATGATCTGGAGGAGATGGATTTACAATGGCAGATGGCCATGATAGTGAGGCGAGTGAAGAAGTTCATGAGGAAGACGGGGAGAAAGTTTGTTGGTGGCAGACCAGGGTTCGACAAGTCCAAGGTAAGGTGCTATAACTGTCAACAAAACGGGCACTTTGCCAAAGATTGCAGAAACGAGAGAGTTGAGCATGGTCAGGGCCGATCCCCACAGCACACTGGAAGTACTAAAGAAGTCAATGCCATGCTGTCCAGAGAAGCAGGTGAATACAACTGGAACCTGCATTTGAATGAAAATAATGAACAGGCAAATATGGCTAAGGTTGAGACTGAAGAACGTGAGAAGACTACCGGAGAAGAGAAAGCTACTGGTAAGGAAAAAGCTTTCATGGCAGATAACAATGATCAAATCTCCGAGGTAAGTTCTAAATCTTGTTGTACTAAATGTGAGAATTTGTCTGAGCAACTTGCTACCATGACTGATCAGTATGTTCGTTTAGATGCTGAATTTAAAACTCTTAAAGAAGATCATCACTACACAAAAGCAAGAGAAAACAGTTACAAAGTTAAAATTAAAGCATGTGAAAAAGATGTTAAAAGCTTAAAAACTAAACTTGCTGAGAAAATTGAAATTATTGATCTTAGTTATGAGGTTTTAGAAGAAAAGACTAAACTGATTGCTGAACGTGAAAAGCAGATTGCTGACCACCAGGTGAAAGTGGTGGAATTGAACCGAAAACTGGAGCAGTTCCGAAATTCCTCAGCTATTCTTGATCATCTTGTTAGTGATCAAGGTACCTCTCCAAAGAGAGGAGGAATTGGTTATCACGAGGTTCCACCACCGTATAACCACAATTACACTTTAAACCCTAGTGTACAGAAATCTGCTGATTTTGAAGTTCCTCAGACAGTTCCTATCAAGGTTACAAGTTAAGAACCAAGTGTTAGTAGTGTTAGTAGTGGCGAAACGAGTTCGCCTGTTTCAAGTGAAAATATTTCTGTTACGAGTCCAGTCTCATCGGATTCGGATAAGTTGTCCGAATCGGGTAAGACAAAAGAGAAGGTAGGGTTACCCACTGGTGGAGATAAAGATAAAACTTCTAAAAAGAGTACTCCACTCAACCCGTACGTCCCACCTTATGTGAGACGAACGGCTGGTAACACTGCCTCAACATCCAAAACAACATTTGAAAAGAAAATGGAGTATAGGTGTTGTTTTCGGTGTAATAAGGTAGGACATCTTGTTGCAGATTGTCCTCTGACGCCTAAATTCAGAGGTGGGAGGCCTATTAAAACTGAGCATAAATCTACTGGTAATTTTAATACTGTAAAAAATGAAAACCCTTTAAAGTTTCAAAATGTAACTAATTCAGGTTTTCACAGAAACAAACCTCAGTTTTACAATGCTAATCACCAAACCGTAAGATATAATACTTTCAATACACATAGGTTTGGAAGGCCTCACATTCAATCTCCAATGAGATTTCCTACTAGGACTGACAGGAAGTATTCAAATGCTAACCTCGGAAAGCAGAAGTACGGGATGTATAGATCCAAGACCAATTGGTCTTGGGTCCCTAGATTCTAATCATTTGCTTTATTGTGCAGGAACAGTTGAACAGGGCTGCCCACAGTCTTTGGATTGTAGATAGCGGCTGTTCCCGGCACATGACGGGCAACAAATACTTGTTGCACGACTTAAAACCTGTTCAGGGAGCCAGAGTTAGTTTTGCTGGTGAAAGTGGAGGAAGAATTACTGGGAAAGGAACGGTGTCCAATGGGAAGATGACACTTGAGAATGTGAATTTTGTGGAAGAGCTGAAGCACAATCTGCTGAGTGTGTCGCAGATTTGTGATAAGGAGTATACTGTTCACTTCACGAAGAATGAGGCGATCGTGTTGAAGCCTGGTTTTTCAGATACCAGAAGAGTGGATAGTGATGACAGCTCCACGTGATACAAATACGTATGTGATGGATATGAGGTCTACTGAAATGGCCTTGGGAGAATCATGTTTGTTGACGAAAGCAAGCGAATCAGAATCCGAACTATGGCACAGGAGAATGGGGCACATTCATCTTCGGAAGATGAACCACATTGTCAAAAATGGGCTTGTGATGGGCGTTCCCTTGAAAAGTTTTAACTTTGAAGACAAATGTATTGCATGCAAGAAGGGAAAGCAACACAAGAAATCCCATCTCACCAAGAAGGTCAACTCAATTGCCAGTACTCTAGAACTTCTTCACATGGATCTCTTCGGTCCAGTGAATGTAAAAAGTCTAGGAGGTACTTCTTACTGCTTGGTGATCACTGATGACTACTCGCGATACTCGTGGGTATATTTTCTGCAATCGAAAGATGAGACGGCTCAAATGGTGAAGAGTTTGATTACTAAAGTTGAGAACGTCATGAGTAAAACAGTTAAGTTCATCAGAAGTGACAATGGGACAGAGTTCAAGAATTTTGAAATGGAGATCTTCTGTCTTCAGAAAGGAATTGAACATCAATACAGCGCTCCGTATACTCCGCAACAGAATGGAGTGGCTGAAAGGAAGAACCGAACTTTAATTGAAGGAGCCAGGACTATGCTGGCAGATTCGAAGCTTCCTGTGATGTTCTGGGCTGAAGCAGTCGCTACAGCCTGCTATGTTCTGAATAGGGTGTTAACCGTTAAGAGACTTGGTAAAACTTGCTACGAGCTTATGCATGGAAGGAAGCCCAACTTGAGTGGTCTTGAACCATTCGGGTCTCCTTGTTCGATCTTGAAGACAAATTCGAAATTTGGTGAAGTAGCCGATGAAGGAATCTTAGTCGGTTATGTTGTTGGGACTCCCAACAGGCGTGTCTTCAATACTTCGACTTGCAAGGTGGAGGTGGTATGTAACACTGACATCACAAGTTACCAACCGCCAAAACCAAGCAATGGACCTGCTGAGCTTTTCGACTATGTTAAGCTTTTTAAGTCGTTTAACGTACCGGATTTGGAGATTTCTGAAGAAGAAGAAAGAGCTGCGACGAAGATGATGCTCGATGAGGAAGAAAATCTATTGCAAAGACAGCTGATTGAAAAATGTCAACCTTCCTCATCAAACACTATCGGTACCCCTGCTGCCTCAACTGAAGAAGAATTTATCAATCCTTTTCACTCTCAGCATGAAACAACCATTGATGAGATCTCTTCTAATTTGGAAGATAATTTGCATGTCGGTTCTGTACCAACCACGAGAATTCATAAAAATCACCCTTTGGACAATGTGATTGGTGATGTGTCCTCAGGTGTACAAACGAGAAGCAGCTTGAATGAACACACCTGTGTTTATACAAGCATTAAGGAGACAGGAATAATCGATGAATGCTTGTATACCTGCTTTATAAGCCAGATTGAACCGAAAAATTATCAAATGGCTTTAAATGACAGCTCGTGGGTCGAGGCCATGCAAGAAGAGTTGGCTCAATTCGTGAAGATGGAAGTTTGGACTTTGGTTGAAAAACCAAGGAATGTGCATGCAATTGGCACAAAATGGGTGTTCAAGTGCAAGAGAGATGATAAGGGGATCATTATAAGAAACAAGGCGAAGCTGGTCGTTAAAGGATTTAATCAGCAAGAGGGGATAGACTATAATGAGGTGTTCGCTCCGGTGGCCAGGTTAGAAGCGATACGATTGTTTTTGGCGTTTGCTGCGTTCAAGAAGATGAAAGTGTTTCAGTTGGACGTGAAGAGTGCGTTCCTCAATGGGAAAGTGGATGAGGTTGTGTATGTTGAGCAACCTCCGGGTTTTCCTGACCCAGACTTTCCTGATCACGTATACAAGTTGAGCAAGGCGCTGTATGGATTACATCAGGCACCTCGTGCCTGGTATTCAACGTTATCGGACTACTTGTAGAAAATGGTTTTGAAAGGGGTTTGATCGACAGTACTTTGTTTGTGAAGAGAGAAGGAAGTGACTTCCTGCTAGTTCAAGTCTACGTGGATGACATCATATTTGCTGCATCAAGAGTCTCCATGTGTCAGGAATTTGAGGCCGTTATGAAGAAAAGATTCGAGATGAGTGCTATGGGTGAACTAACGTTCTTTTTAGGATTGCAGGTTGATCAAAAGAAGGATGGGATGTTCATTCATCAAACAAAATATGTTCATGATGTCCTCAAGCGTTTCAAGATGGAGGACTCTTCTCCATTTGACACTCCAATTTGCGTCAACCACAAGTTGGGAGCTGAAATTGATGGTGACGCAGATGTCGACCCAACTCAGTATCGGGCTATAATAGGTTCTTTGATGTATTTAACTGCTTCTAGGCCTGATATAATGTTTGCTGTTTGTCTTTGTGCTCGTTTTCAGGCAAACCCAAAGGAATCTCACATGAAGGGTGTGAAGAGGATTTTGCGGTATCTCAAAGGCAAGCCGAAGCTAGGGTTGTGGTACCCGAAGGGAGGAGACGTAGAACTGGTAGCATATACAGATTCTGATTATGGAGGATGCAATCAGAGTCGGAAGTCGACAACAGGAGGTTGTCAGTTTCTTGGTGGAAGATTGGTTTCATGGCAGTGCAAGAAACAGACATCAGTCGCAATCTCAACGTGCGAAGCTGAATATATGGCAGCATCCAACTGATGTTCTCAGGTTTTGTGGATTCAGCAACAATTGCGCGACTATGGTCTGAATTTCTTACTCACTCCTATTTTAATTGATAACACTGCTGCGATCTCAGTAATTAACAATCCCGTGAAGCATAGTAAAACTAAACATATTGACATTCGTCATCACTTCATACGGGATTGTACTGAGAAGAAACTGATCAAGGTCGAAAAGGTCGATACGCTGGAAAATTTCGCTGATTTATTTACAAAAGCTTTTGATAAATCCAGATTTCAAAACCTAATTGAGCTGAACGGGATGATCATTCCCTCGTAACCATGTTTTTGTGATTAATTAAAAAAAAAAAAAAAACGTCACTATTGCTTAAAATTAGTCGGTTACCTCAGTTTGATGGACATATCCTCGGATATGTTTTGGTCCTCGTTTCTACTTGTAGAGAATGAGGGTCGCCATTAACCAGACGACTGAAAGTCACCGGGGCGGTTGTGATGTGTTTTCTCTCTGTCGCTGAAAATTAGTCGGTCATACATAGTTAGAAGGACACATACTTGTATGTGGTCGGTCCAGTTGATCCAGTGGATCTTCAGGATTGCCGTCTACCTGAAGACTTTGACGTGATCGGGGTGACTGAAGTCAAAATTTTTTTATGGGAAATGAAATTACTTTTCAAGTCTAACACTTCGTAAGAAGTTCTTTGCTATGTTTAACAGAAAATTGATCCAACCGTGGAAAATGATATATATACTAACTTTGTGTGCTTAACTGGTGAAGTTATTAGGCTTAAAAGGCTTTAGAACAATCATTGTATGTCATGGTGACTTTTTATGGTGCGTAAAAGTAGATGTGATACAAATTAAAGTTTACTTGATTTTATGTGGAAACTCCTTAAGAGTTTTGCGTGTCTTCATGTATATCTTTCCGAATGATAGGCAGAAAAGTGATTACCCAGTCATACACGAGCCCGTAAGTGTTCTGATTCCCGTGAAGAAAGCGTTTCAAGACACTGCAGTGATCCAGATTCGGGACTTGCAGTTATTTATTACTCTGAAGTCTATAAGTATGTTTGAAGAAAAAAAAAAAAAAATACTTATGAAGTTATTGTAACATTCGAGAGTTCAAGATATCGAGACTTCTCAATCATGGAGTAAGAATGAATACGGGATCCAGACCTAGAATACTTACAAGTTAATCAGACACTATGGGTCGAAGTCAATTCGGGGTGACTTGGGGAAAGCCAAATACGCTTTGAGGATAGATAGGAGGCATCAATATTTCTGAGTTGTTGCCCACTTAAGTTTTAAGGTTTAATTGAACCTAACTCGTATCACAGAAACGATGAAAACCATCTTAAGTATATTACCTGCTTACAACCTGTCTCTATATGTCATAATACAGCTAAACACGGATCTATGTAACAGTCACGTAGTTAGTATGATTCCTGTTAGGATCTTTTCTAAAACGTGGTGTCCCTGACTAGACTGAAATTTGATCCCTTATTTGTTAAATTTTTATAAGTTTTTCCTATTTTTGTAGTTGTATTATTTTATAACTGGTTACTTAGACATGATCATATTTGTTTAACTCTTTTTGGAAGTTTCAAATGTTAATTGCAAATGTTCAAACTTAAAGGGTTGATTTTGAAATTATAGGCGAAGTTGTTGAATCAGGCGAACTTGTGCTTAACTTCGCCTAGGCGAAGTTATCCGTAACTTCGCCTGAACTACACTGACCCTATATAAGGTTTTTTAAACAGTAAAAATCATTATTTTCAATTAAACCGGCGACCTTAACCTCAGTTTCCATTATCAATTTCCGGCGAATTTACCATCTTTTTCCGAATTCGATCTTCGTTTCCAGTTTCTATTATCAATTGAGGGTACGTGTTGTCGATATACCTCACAAACATGTTCTTTTCATGGTCGTTGTTACCCGGTTCGAGACCTCGGGTCGTCGGACCTTCAAAACCGAGTTTTTCAAACTTGTGTTACGTGTTCATGGACGAACTTTTCGTCTTAATAACACTAATATGTTGTGTTCTTCTCTCCTGGATCGTCAAATTGTGCGAAATCATCGGATTTTTGGCCGTTTGAATCTGAACAGTCGCCGTTTCAGATGAAGGCGAAGTTAGGGTTTAGGCGAAGTTATCCGCAACTTCGCCTGGGGCTTAATTTCGCTTGAGGCGAAGTTATCTGCAACTTCGCCTGAAGCTTAATTTCGCCTGACTCTTATCTTCGCCTAGGCGATGTTGTGATAAGGCGAAGTTAACATCAACTTCGCCTTGATCATTTTACTTAAATTTAATTAGACGAACTTACAGATGAAGCGAAGTTGTTCCCAACTTCGCCTCACCTTTAAGTTCGCCTATACATGTTTGATCACAACTTCGCTCATGGTATAAGGCGAACTTGTGAGTTGCTTAACGGTTATCTAACTTGGTTCGTTTAGTGCAGATATGGCTGCTGTTGGAGGAGCTGGTGGTGATGACGGTGACGATCAGAGGCAATTCTTTCCAGCTCATAACCAGTTCATCACTCTAGATCCAGATGCAAAAGGCGTGGAGGACTACCGGGAGATTATTACCTTTCTACTGCGCTCAAGAATTTTCCACGCTATCACAACTACCCTGCCTATTTCACTGCCGAATATTGAAGACTTTTGGCAGACGGTAGAGTATGATTGCCGGGTTGAGCCCCCGGTGATGCGAGCCACCGTTAATGGTCAAGTTGTTCAGTTTTCCTCTGAACACATACGGGTGGCGTTGAAATTTGGAGAAGAAACAAGAGATGACCCCACGGAGTTTGTTGCTCCTTTTCGTGATGGCGCGTTCCTAAGGATGGGGTATTCAGGTCTCTTAGGTGATACACAGCGAAGGAAAGGATTTTTATTGGATCAGTGGCGCTTCCTAATGCATGTCATGATAGTCTGTATGTCAGGACGGAAGGCGGGCACTGATGGAATGGGTGCGACGATGCAGTCTGCTATGACTGCCCTGACTTACAATAAAAGATATTCTTTTAGTCAGATGATCTTTTACGAGATCGATCGTCAGAGGAGGGCTGTGGCGCGTGAGCGGTTTACGATGTATCCACGATTCCTACAGATGATTTTAAATCATGTGGCTCCGTCGCTACCTCAAAGACGCCCTATTCGATACGTTGAATGTGTGACGAAACGTATCTTTGCTCAGTGTCGCACTTCCAGCGCACGAAGCAAGCCTGAGCTAGGTCCCAGGCATACTCCGCTTTTTGGGTATCTTATAAACCCGGAGTATGTGCCTGCGGCAGGGGACGAGTTTAGCGATCCAAGACATCAACAGGCGGCAGCACCCCAGGCTGTATCAGCTGCGCCTGCTGTATCTACTGCTGTATCTGCTGCTGTGCCAGCTTCTGAGATTGATCTTGACGCTATGTTCAGCGGGCAAGGGCTGTTTGATATGGACCGATTTGATCCACATGAGAATATTCCAGTCTCGGGTCCACAAGCAGATTTTGATGATGTGATGGAAGAGGCCAGACAGATGATGGTGAGACATGAGAGAACGGTGGGTAAGCAGAAGAGAGTTGTTGATGACGAAGATGAGGAAGCTGATGAAGAAAAGGCTGTGCAGCTGGTGCGTAAGCGCTCAAGAAGGGAAACGACAGGTATGGGTGTTGGAGCCGGAGAGACTTCAAGGTTTGCACGTTTTGCTCCACCTGTCTTGTCTGGTATGTCCCTTGTTCCTACCTCTGTGCAGGTATCGAGTACAAGCGCTACGGTTGTTCCCGTAGTGGCTACATCGTCGGCTGACACTCCAGCGGTCACGGCCGTCCAGACGTCGGCTCCAGAAATTGTGTCTCTACCACCTCAATCGCGTACTCCACCGGTGGTAGTAGCACGATTTGTTGAGTTTACGGTCACCACTTCTGCAGGAGTATCGGGTACGGTACCACCTGCGGACACGCCCAGTTCTGACTCGGAACGGATAGCTTCACTAGAGCGGATTGTAGCTGAGCAGTCAAAGACCATTCAAAGCCTAGTGTAAGCAAATCAACTGCAGGCATCCCTCCTGGCTGAGCACGAGAAAGTCATAGATGCCTTGAAAGCATTCTTGGCATCTCAGGGGGAGATGAGCTGTAGAGGAGATGAGTTGAGGACCAAGCGTAGAGAAGACCGAGACGATGATCCCAATGCACTGGAAGGTGCAGGTGGTGAGCTGCCAAGAACCTCACAAGCTCTTGGGGCTTCCACAGCTGAGGGGGAGTGTACCGAAGCGGCTGGTGGTGATGATGACGTGATCGATGCGCTGAAGGAACTTGATGATGACATGTTCAGCGACGATGTATTATTTGATGAAGATGTTCTGCCAATCAGTGAGATTGAAAAGATTGGTGCAGAAATTATTGTTGAAGATGTGATAGAGGAAGGAGAGATTGTAGAAGAAAACGTCGAGCACGAGATCCCTGAGGTTGAGAAAGCCGATGTGAGGGCTGAGATGGATGAGACTACTGAGTGGGAGGAGCAGCCTAGGTGGAAGGAAGGCTGTGCTCATTGGTTTATCAAGACCAAGAAGCCTGCTGTTCCAGCCATGTTCAAGAAAAGCTATAACATTAAAGGCTATGCTGAGGCGAAGAAGGGGATAATCTGTTGGATTTATGATGAACAGATCAAGTTATTTGTGGTAAAACGCTATGATGGCATTCAATACTTCAGGAGAATGTTGAGATCTCTCAACACGTTGCAAGAATGCGAGGTGAAAGATTTGGGCAGGTTGGGCCTGATAAACAGAAGTAACAACAATATGGCAAGGATGATTGAGAAGATTGTGTGGAAAGAAGGCGTAAAAGAAAAGAAGTTTGAACTATTAAAGCCACAGAAGGGAAAGCTCGTGGAGGATAAAGAGAGGGGATTGAGAGCAGATGGCAAGCCATGGATGGTGATGAAGTACAAGCCGATCCGATGCATCAAGGAGGTTCCAATGAAGAATATGCCTCAAGATGTGTTGAAGAATCTAAAATGGTGGTACGTTGATTGCCAGACTGCTGAAGCCGTGATGGAAGACGAAGATGAACAAGAAGTGCTGAGGGTGTATGACCCGATGCATCTTGTTAACTTATCGAAAGCTGATTTGCAAGCGTTGAATGAAAAGAAGATATTCTATATTCCTGCTTGGAAGGATGAAGCAAGGAAATATCAGCGAGTAGTCACGGTGTGTGTTAGAGAAGGAGTGCACGCATGAAGATACAGGATTACAAGACAAGAGCTGAAAGATCAAGATATGAAGCTACTGCCAAGGGGGAGTCTGTTGGTGCATAGATGTCAGTAGTTCATATGTATAAAGTCTGTAATCGAGTCTGTAATATTGTTTATGTAATTGTTTGTGTAACAGCGAAGTTGTTGACAAGTTCGCTTAGGCGAACTTGTTAACCAAGCGAAGTTGTTGACAAGTTCGCCTAGGCGAACTTGTTCAACGAGCGAAGTTATTGACAACTTCGCCTGTGGCGAAGTTGTCGTGTATTTAAGTAACTTACGGGTTACTGTTTCAGTGTTGGTCATTTTTAGGTTTTGGTTTATCGAGTTCAGTTACGTGTGAGTCTATTGACGTGAGTCTGTAAGCATCTCGGTTTGAGTTATCAATATAACGTGTGGTTGTTCGTATTGTGTGTACGTGTGTTCGTGAGATAATATTCTACGTCCGTAACGATCTACACAGGGATTCCGCACCTGTGTATATCGGGATATCTCGTGTACGATCCGTCCAGGAACCTACAGAGGAGTTCATCGAGATTTCAAGAAACTCAAAATCGGCGGTTGTTCATTTTAAGATTTCAAATACTATGGATCGAAAGAATTCCATGGTGACAAAGGAGCCATCACAACCGTGACATGGCTTGAGGAAATGGAAACAATTGTGATTACAAGCAAGTGCTCCGATGAGGAAAAAATTCAATATTCCGACCTGATGTTTAAAGGAAAGGCGCACGAGTGGTGGAATGCGTTGTTGATGAGCAAAGGAAGGGATGTGATGTATGGCCTGACCTGGGAAGAGTTTAAGGCAATGGTGATGGGAAAGTTTTGTCCCATGCATGAAACCGACCAGATCCAAACAAAATTCCTCAATCATAAGGTCGTGGGGACAAATCTTCGTGAATACAATACTAAATTCCTTGAGTATTGTCGTTTAGTTCCTCAGCTGGTAAATCCTTAATCCAGCAAAGTTACCCGATACATTTGGGGACTACCGCGGGAAATCCACGACATGGTGAGGTCTCACCTACCTCAAACCGCTGACTCCGCTATGTAGTTAGCTGGTTACTTGATGGGCGGCATGGTCCGCAACAAAAAAGAGGACAAGCAAGTTTCGACAACAACAACTCAAGGAAGAACAAATGGAGGCGCCAACTACAAGGGCAAGAGCACAAACCAAAGTCGATTCAATACAAGTGCTACGCCATGCAAGACTTGTAGGAGGTATCACAAGGGTCGATGCAACTTCACCCCGCCTCCGATGGTGTGTGAATCATGCAACCGTACGAGTCATGTGGCTGCTGATTGCTGGAAAAAGAAAATGACTTGCTACAACTGCAAGGAGATGGGCCATCTGAGTTTTGAGTGCCCAAAGAACAAACCTGCTGCTGGTGGTGCGGGTGGAAGTGGCAAGGATAAGAAAGAAAACACTCTAGTCTTCGTACTCGACACAAAGAAAGCCGCTGACATGCCGGAAACCATTAGCGGTACGTTTCTAGTCAACGACACGTATGCTAGAGTTTTATTTGATTCGGGTGCCAATTTTAGTTTTATAGATTATAGTTTTTGTAGTCTATTAAACGAACCTCTAACAAAGTTAAATAAAACTCTAAGCGTCAAGACTGCTAGTGGCGAAATCGTTAAGATCTCTGAAGCCCTTGAAAACGGAAAAATTCTCTTAGCTGGTTATATTATGCCTATTTGTTTATGCCCATGAGTCTGGCTGGTTTTCATATTGTACTTGGTATGGATTGGTTATCCGATAACCATGCTCGTATCATCTGCAATAGCAAAACCGTTGAACTTCAAACCCCTGATAAACGAACGATTTGAATTGAAGGGGACAAAGACGCTGGCCAAGTTAGCATAATCTCCATGATTAGAGCTAACAAATGTTTGAATCAAGGATCCTCGCATTCATGGCCTATGTCACTGAAGAGTCAAAGCCAAAAGAAATTAAGAATGTTCCTATCGTTTCCGACTTTGCTAATGTCTTTCCTGATGAACTCCCCGGAATTCCTCCCGATCGTGAAGTAGAGTTTAGAATAAATCTTATTCCTGGTACTGCTCCGATCACCAAAGCTCCGTATCGCTTAGCGCCAACCGAGATGAAGGAGTTAAAGAAATAATTCGATGAGCTATTGGAGAAAGGTTTCATTCGACCGATTTCGTCACCTTGGGGAGCACCGATCCTATTCGTCAAGAAGAAGGATGGATCTATGCGTATGTGTATCGACTATCGTGCGTTAAACAAAGTCACAATCAAGAACCGATATCCACTCCCTCGAATAGATAATCTTTTTGACCAACTTCAAGGTGCTAGCTTCTTTTCTAAAATCGATCTTCGTTCCGGCTATTGATGTGCTTAAAGTGGTATATAAAATTTTAGAAAATAATGACCAAGCACAACAAGTAATAAAAACCTATAATACCCTAAACCAAACCACTAGCAACAGGCAAGTGAACCTATTGGGTGTAGAATAGTTATGGGAAGACCGGGAATATCGAACCCTAGAGACACTTATTAAATTAACGAAACTAGTTCTAAAATCTAATTAAAGTAATAATTAAGAAAACATATATTTTTGGATTTTTATTTATTTTATTTTAAAAACTAATAATTAATTAATCTAATTACTTAATTAATTTAAAGTAAACTAGAAAATTTAATTACCGAGTAAGACTTTAGTAAATTCAAATGAGAGCAACAGTTACCTAGGCAAGGAATCTGAATTGTGATGACTCGGGCTTTTATCGGTTACGGGAAAATGTTATGGAAACCGGCAATCTAAAGATATGAAGCTCCAGGATATCTAATGGATCCCTAACCACTCTCAAAGTGTCACCTAAGAGAAAATCCCAAAGATCATGTAAAAACACCGGCTTATTGGCTCACCTGTCAGTTCACCAACTATGATTAATTACCCTAGAAAACAGCTAACCCGTCGGTTTCACTATCTCACTGCACCTAAGTGCACGGGGTGGTTTTTGAACAGTCTAGAGGATACGGATAAACAGTGAAATTAAGGGAAAAATAGGCAAATCTCTTGTCATATAACTTAACCTAAAACCCTAACAACGCAGTCAAACCCGACTACTTATCACCCGTCGGATATCTAAGTATGTAAGAATATAAACTTCTAATAATATGCCAAAAATTAGTTTCTATGGTGAATGAGCTCAATAAACCATAAACAAGTTGGAAACACACAGTCAACAACCTAACATGCAACCTATAATCGAAAGACATTCAATCAAGTAACATGTGAAACATTCATTCAGACACAAACCAAAAGTAAATACGCATGAGACACATCCAATAAAACTAATCAAAACTTTTAATTAATCAAAATCACATAAACAAAACCCGAAAACCGACAAGTCCAAAATAATCAACAAAACATCATCACAAGCCTAGGCAGTATAACAATTTAGCCAATCATAATTACGAATGAAGCAAAGATAAAATATATATTACGGTTCATGAAACAGAAGTAAAAATAGTTGAGTAGCTCGCCAGGTAACTTAAATTAATTGAGCTGCTTGTCTTCCTGCTTTGATTTTGATTACTAGCCGCCACAGGGGAGGCCCCCTTGTTCTACGAAAGTTCCCCCTTCACAAATAAAGATAAAACCCTTGCTTTTATTTATCCATGCCACACAAGAATTCAGTTGCGGACTTCCTTACTCATCAAAAAAGGCCTTCACGTTTTGGGCTGTTAAATAACCTATGGAATTGAGTCTTTAATTTGATCCAAATTGATTTAAAAAAACACTGCAACCCATTATTATTATTTTCAATAGCCTCCTACTGCATGTGAATAAATATAAAACTATAATTCAAATGTTGAAATTCAAAAATATAACTCAAAACAACTAAACATATATTACTTTATTTAATAAAATTAATTACTTATCCAGTTATTGTTTTGATGGTGACGTGAGATTCTTTAGCCCATGTACGTTTTTTAAGTCATATTATATTTTTAGTTTTATTTTGGTTATTATTTAGTCATTGGTTTCACAATTAGTAACATATTCTATTTTAGCTCGTTTTCTTTTGAAACCTTTAAAAACTAAATATGAGCCACATGATATTAATATTCAATAAAAATTTAGCTCAAAAGTATTTAAAAGTGTAGGAAATATTTCTATAATAATATGTATATTTTTGACCATATCAAATATCCCCACACTTAAACCTTTTTCGTCCCTGAAAAAGTATTTTGAAATGGAATCAAAATTCGAAACTAATCTTTAAAACATATAGGTTATCTTTTAAGCACAGATAAACGCAAAAACCGCGATTGCCGATATTGTTGTCCACTTAAACCCAGACACTAGCTTATCAAGCCCCAAATTACATTAAGTGTTTGAAGTTCAAAAAAATCGGCTACATCTACCCCATCTCAGACAAAGAGAGGTAGAAAAATTAGAGTCAAAGCAGACTGGTTTGACAAATCACCATAAGCCAAAGACTCGTTGAGGGTACTAAGTAGATGCACTCTGTGAATTTGATGGATTAATGGTCACGTGGAGGCCGTACGAGCATAACCTAAATATTATTGGACTTTGTCCTATATATTCCCTAAAAAACTAGTTATTGACTAAAAACCTTCGAGCCCCAATAGTGTATCCTCAGAGTCACTATCCCCTTGGTAACACGTAAACTCTAAGTCTCGTCTAGCATGTGCACCTTTGGCCTCTTTTTCTATTTTTGAGAATGCTTCTTTGGCATTTTACAATACATAACTCTCTCTCTCTTCTGCTTTTTGGACCAACTTTTGGAATACTTATAACTTTCATAACATACTTTTTTTTCGTTTTTTTTCTTTTTTCCCTTTTTTTTTGTTTTGTTTTTTTTTTTATATCACCCTAAATTATATAACTATTTTCTAAGCTCGTAAAAAGATAGACATGTGGTGGTATGATGTTTTGAGTGCATCTAAGTCTTACAATCTCAAAATTTTTAGATTATGGTAATCCTCCCTAAGCATCGAAATTCGGTTTCACCGTTTTTCAAATTATTAAATATATAAAATTTGCTAAAGAGGGCTATCAAAGCTAGTTGGGCCTACAGACATATCCCAAGCTTAGTGCGTTATCTTTTATTTAATCTCATATATAATAGTACTTTTAAAAACCAATCTCAAATTTTCCTATCATTTTCCACTATTTGCAAAAAAATCGTTAAAATCTTGGAACTTTTTTTTTCAAATTTTTTTATTTGTATTTTTCTTTAAACTTTTTTTTTATATTTTTTAAAAATTTTTGAAAATTTTTTTTAATATAAAAACGTCAGTTTCCCATCCTCACACTTAAATGTCACATTGTCCTCAATGAGATAGGAAAAAGACAAAAATTAAAGCACATTCAAATATAAGTAAAGTGGAATAGACTCTCCTGGTAAATATGACGATATTGCCTTGCGAGTCGTGTCCCATGGCCTCCAATTCGAACGAAAGCCTCACACTCCAGTGCTCTCTACCAAGCTATCACTTACGAACGAAAGCGGCAATCAATCAACAAATGACCTCCCCACACTTGAATCAAACCATGTATCATCAACCTTCCACAAGCAATCCTGGCGCAACATGAAAGAAAAACAGAAAACACGCGGACAGCAAAAGAAAGCAAGAAACCCCAAAAATAAAAATTAAAGCAAAAACATACTACCAGGTTGCCTCCCCGTCAGCGCTAAGTTTACAGAAGAGTCTTCAGCCAGACTCCCTTCTGAAATCTCAATCAGGAGGCTTTTCTTTTATCCAACCCCGGTCTAACCCGTTTAGTTCCACCCGTCCAACATATTCAAACAAATAGCACATAGTGAAACTAAAAAGTAATATAAAACACACAAACGGGTCGGACCACCAATACTTAAACTTACCCAGACAAAACCTAATACGTGTCATATAATGAGGAAAATGGTTATTCTTGTATTTTATTGTTGTCCTATAACTCTTAATGTACCATTTTTTAACCCTCAAAATGTGTTGATCCAAGCATTTTCTCACCCTCTTCTATGGCTTTTTCAATTTCGGTGGCGATCCACTACCTAGTTCATCCACAGACATTCTAACCTTCATAGGATGTAACGACTCAACTAACTCTAATAACTTCTCATCCTCTGTTACCACTTCTTCTTCTTTTTCTTCTTTTGGTGAAATTTTGATGTCCATTGTTGTCTTCCCCATGATTAGTTTTTCTAAATAGATAAGATCGCCAACAGGGGAAAATTCTCCATGTTCTTCAAAAACTGGTAAACCCACTAACTCATCACCAAACTCATCCTCCCAAGATGGTGCATGCTCCTCCTCTTCATCATCTTCTATCTGGTCAAGTGGCTCCACAACATCATCTTCGCTCAGATCCGTGCAATCAGGTAGGTCCAACTCCATCTCTTCTATCACGCCCTCATCATCATTATTCCAGAATTCATCATATGTTTCATAGACAGCTTCCTGCTCCTTGTAAGAAGAAATCTCATAGACAGCTTCATCATCTAACCTAGCTTCTAGTTCTTCTAATTTATGGAGCATATATATTTCGATCAACTTATCAAGCCTAGCTTCCAATGCATCTAGTTTCCGAACTATTTCATGTTCCTCTTCTTCAGCTCTTTCCAACATCATCTCTTTCCAACATCTTAAACTGACTCGATCTATTAAACATATTAACTAGACTCGATTAAATAAAACACAAACTAAATTATCCTAAACACGACTAGAAACACTAATCTAAGACACGGACTCACAAGACACACCACAACTCAAGACAAAAAAAACAATTAACCAATTAAGTTCAACCAAAGCTAGTTTCGCTATCGCCTAAGTGTCCCCGGCAGCGGCACCAAAAACTTGATGTGCGTAAAGTGGTATATAAAATTTTAGAAAATAATGACCAAGCACAACGAGTAATAAAAACCTAGAATACCCTAAACCAAACCACTAGCAACATGCAAATGAACCTATCGGGTGTAGAATAGCTATGGAAAGACCGGGAATATCGAACCCTAGATGCACATATTAAATTAACGAAACTAGTTCTAAAAGCTAATTAAAGTAATAATTAAGAAAACATATATTTTTGGATTTTTATTTATTTTATTTTAAAAACTAGTAATTAATTAATCTATTTACTTAATTAATTTAAAGTAAACTAGAAAATTTAATTACCGAGTAAGACTTTAGTAAATTCAAATGAGAGCAACAGTTACCTAGGCAAGGAATCTGAATTGTGATGACTCGGGCTTTTATCGGTTACGGGAAAATGTTATGGAAACCGGCAATCTAAAGATATGAAGCTCCAGGATATCTAATGGATCCCTAATCACTCTCAAAGTGTCACCTAAGAGAAAATCCCAAAGATCATGTAAAAACAACGGCTTATTGGCTCACCTGTCAGTTCACCAACTATGATTAATTACCCTAGAAAACACCTAACCCGTCGGTTTCACTATCTCACTGCACCTAAGTGCACGGGGTGGTTTTTGAACAGTCTAGAGGATACGGATAAACAGTGAAATTAAGGCAAAAATAGGCAAACCTCCTGTCAGATAACTTAACCTAAAACCCTAACAACGCAGACAAATCCGACTACTTATCACCCGTCGGATATCTAAGTAGGTAAGAATATAAACTTCTAATAATATGCCAAAAATCAGTTTCTATGGTGAATGAGCTCAATAAACCATAAACAAGTTGGAAACACACAGTCAATAACCTAACATGCAAACTATAATCGAAAGACATTCAATCAAGTAACATGTGAAACATTCATTCAGACACAAATCAAAAGTAAATACGCATGAGACACATCCAATAAAACTAATCAAAACTTTTAATTAATCAAAATCACATAAACAAAACCCGAAAACCGACAAGTCCAAAATAATCAACAAAACATCATCACAAGCCTAGGCAGTATAACAATTTAGCCAATCATAATTACGAATGAAGCAAAGATAAAATATATATTACGGTTCATGAAACAGAAGTAAAAATAGTTGAGTAGCTCGCCAGGTAACTTAAATTAATTGAGCTGCTTGTCTTCCTGCTTTGATTTTGATTACTAGCCGCCACAGGGGAGGCCCCCTTGTTCTACGAAAGTTCCCCCTTCACAAATAAAGATAAAACCCTTGCTTTTATTTATCCATGCCACACAAGAATTCAGTTGCGGACTTCCTTACTCATCAAAAAAGGCCTTCACGTTTTGGGCTGTTAAATAACCTATGGAATTGAGTCTTTAATTTGATCCAAATTGATTTAAAAAAACACTGCAACCCATTATTATTATTTTCAATAGCCTCCTACTGCATGTGAATAAATATAAAACTATAATTCAAATGTTGAAATTCAAAAATATAACTCAAAACAACTAAACATATATTACTTTATTTAATAAAATTAATTACTTATCCAGTTATTGTTTTGATGGTGACGTGAGATTCTTTAGCCCATGTACGTTTTTTAAGTCATATTATATTTTTAGTTTTATTTTGGTTATTATTTAGTCATTGGTTTCACAATTAGTAACATATTCTATTTTAGCTCGTTTTCTTTTGAAACCTTTAAAAACTAAATATGAGCCACATGATATTAATATTCAATAAAAACTTGGCTCAAAAGTATCTAAAAGTGTAGGAAATATTTTTATAATAATATGTATATTTTTGACCATATCAGCTATCACCAACTCAAAGTCCAATCTGAAGATATTCCAAAGACTGCTTTTTGAAACAAGGTATGGACATTATGAGTTCACGGTTACGCCATTCGGACTTACTAATGCCCCAGCTGCGTTCATGGACATGATGAATCGTATTTGCATGACTTACTTGGATAAATTTGTTATCGTATTCATCGACGACATACTCATTTATTCTAAGTCGAAGGCTAATCATGAAATCCATCTTCGAACATTGCTTGAAATTCTTAGAACCGAAAAGTTGTAAGCCAAGTTCTCGAAATGCGAGTTCTGGTTACACGAGGTGCAATTTCTTGGTCACATTATCAACGTCAACGGTATTCAAGTGGACCCCACTATGATTGAAGCTATCTTTAAATGGGAGGTCCCAAAGTCACCAACCGAGATCCGAAGTTTCTTAGGTTTGGCCGGCTATTACCGTAGGTTTATCGAGAACTTTTCTCGAATCGATGTTCCCCTAACTTCCTTAAATCATAAGAATATCAAGTATGAATGGGAAACAAAGCAACAAGAGGCGTTCGATATACTTAAACAAAAGCTCACCTAAGCACTGATACTGCTTTGCCAGAAGGTACTGAGGATTTTATGGTATTTAGTTACGCATCTCACTCTGGCTTGGGATGAGTACTAATGCAACGCAAGAAAGTAATCGCCTACGCCTCTCGTCAACTCAAAGTACACGAAAAGAATTATACGATTCACGATCTAGAGTTAGGCGCCATAATCTTTGCACTTAAGATATGGAGGCACTATCTCTATGGAGTAAGATTTACCGTGTACACTGATAATAAAAGCTTGAAACACATCTTTGATCAAAAAGAGCTTAACATGCGCTAACGGCGATGGATGGAAACGCTCAATGACTATGATTGCGAGATTGTTTACCATGAAGGCAAAGCCAACGTCGTGGCCGATGCCTTAAGTTGCAAAGAACATGAGAAACCCAAAAGAGTTCGAGCATTACGTCTAGAACTTCAAGTCGATCTTTTTGAACAAATCAAATCTGCTCAAGTTCAGCAATCAACGAAACCAAATCGCCGATGAAAAACGCAACGACACCATTGACTCGTTAGTCAAGGGTGACGATGATATCCTTAGACTCGTTAATAGAATTTGGGTACCAATCGTTGGAGGTTTGCGTGAGAAAATCTTGAACGAAGCTCACATATCTAAGTATATGATGCATCCCGGAAGTGATAAAATGTACCACAATCTCAAAGAAAACTATTGGTGGAATGGAACGAAAAGGGATGTCGCTTCGCATGTTGCGAAATGTTTAACTTGTTTTCAAGTCAAGGCTGAACATCAAAAGCCTTCAGGACTGCTTCAGCAACCCGAACTTCCCGTATGGAAGTGGGAGTTAATCACTATAGATTTCATTACCAAACTCCCGAAAATGACTCGACAACACAATGCTATCTGGGTAATTGTGGATCGATTGACAAAATCCGCACACTTCATACCCGTCAATGAGTCGTACTCAATGGATAGATTAGCGCATATTTATGTGAACAACGTTGTTGCTTTACATGGAGTACCGCTGTCTATAATTTATGATAGAGACAGTCGTTTTACGTCTCACTTTTGGAAAAGCTTCCAACAAGCTCTTGGTACGAAACTTACCCTTAGCACTGCCTATCATCCGCAAACTGATGGGCAGAGCGAAAGGACTATTCAAACGTTGGAAGACATGCTTTGGGCTTGTGTGATTGATTTGGGTGGAAGTTGGGATAACCACTTACTCCTAATTGAATTCTCGTATAACAATAGTTATCACACGAGGATTCAAGCCGCACCATTCGAGGCGTTATATGGCCGAAAGTGTAGAACGCCCGTGTGTTGGTCTGAAACCGGAGATAATCAAGTATCTGGACCCGAGATAGTCCAAGAAACCACCAATAAGATTCTCCAAATCCGAGAACGACTTAAAACGGCACGAGACTGCCAAAAGAGTTATGCCGATGTCCGTCGTAAGCCGTTAGAATTTAATGTCGGTGACAAAGTTTTATTGAAAGTCTCGCCTTGGAAAGGCGTTGTTTGCTTCGGTATGAAAGGAAAATTGAGTCCTCGATTCGTTGGACCTTTCGAGGTACTTGAACGAATCGGCACTATTTCATACCGTTTGCGACTGCCTGAGGAAATGCAAGGGATACACGATGTATTCCATGTTTCTAATATGCGAAAATGCTTGACCGATGAATCTTTGGCTATGCCATTAAAAAGATGTTGAAATAAACGAAAATTTTAAATTTGTTAAAAGACCAATTCAAATAGAAGATTCGAAAACAAAGAAATTAAAAAGAAGAACGTTGAAAATTGTGAAAGTTAAATGGGACTCGCATAGAGGGCCCGAATATACTTGGGAACTCAAATCGGAATTGAAAAAGAAATACCCCCATTTGTTCTTGTAAAGCAATCTCGAGGACGAGATTTGTTTCAAGGTGGGGAGGATGTAACATCGTGAAAATTTCGAGTTCAAAATGTCAACTTTCCAAAGTCTAGGGACTAAAATTGCCAAATTCCAAACTCGAGAGTTAAATTTGAAAAGTCCATTTTCTGATTCATCGCGCTACGCGATGGATCAGAAGAGAGACCCATCACGTACCGCGATGGGGTGTCTGACAGCGAGACGCGTGGCACGCCACGTGTCCAAACATGGAACACCGGTCGCCACGTGTCCCCACACATGGCCACACGTGGCACGTCGTCCCCCATGTTTCAATACGTGCCACATCGTCTGCCACGTGGCGACATGTGGCAGCCCTACGATGTGACTCACCTGGGCTATGTCGCGGTACGCGACGGGTGCCCAAGAGCCCGTCGCGTACCGCGATGGGATCCAAATTTTTGCCTATTGATAGCAAGGTCGGGATTTTCATTTCACTCATCCAAAATCAGTCTCTCCTTCTCTCTCTAACATCTCACTAGAAAATCCCTATCATATAAACGATTTGCCTCGATAAGCGTGCCCCTATTTCTCGATTTCCGTGCCGACGTTTCCTCGAAGTACGTGCCACCCTCCACCCACATATGACCAAGATGGTGATTGTCCTCGAAAGGAGTGTCATCAATTGTTTAAGATTGGTGTTCATCGTTTAGAGTGTCGAGAAAGTGAAGCGGCGTTGAAGTGTTGCTCAAGTTCCTAGGGTTTCTTATACGCCAATAAGGTTAGGCGTAACGACAAATCAATATAATATAATATTATATTTAAGGCTTGAGCCTTAAGTCAAGGTTATACTCGATACCTCGATAAAAGAGATATGAACATAACAAAGAAATGAATAAAAGAATGAAAACTGAATATTGTTAAATACGTATATATGTGTGTAAGTATATATGTATACTCTTTTTTATGAAAATATTATTTAATGAATAATGAGTATTCTTAAATAATAAAAGAAAACGAATACGTTTCTTAGAGAAGAAGAAACGTCGGGTTTCTAAATATAAACTAAAGGTTTATAATTACTTTTAAACTAAAGGTTTTCAAGTAAAAGAAAATGAACTAAAGGTTCATCGAGGTTGAGATATAAAATAAGACTAAAGGTCTTAAGCCGGATTGTATATCCGACTAACAAATGTTTATACTCGTACTATAGGTGCGAGATAAATAAGGTAAAGACCCTCGAACGGTGAGTGAAGCCGATCCCAAAGAGACAAGGTGAATACGCCCCCAAACTTTTATAAACTTGTTTTCAAACGAGTCGAACATGTTATTTGAAATTGTTTACAAGGAACTACGTGTTCCTAAAACCGTTAAAAATAAGGGTATAAACCTAGCCCTCAGGCTATGGTATACGTGTTTCTGGATCCTTACATAGGTGGTACTACGTGATGAATGGGCACATCGCACCACCCTTGGTAGTAGGACGCTCTCCTGCAGGGAGTACGGCCTTATGTGTATATTTACGGGTACTTAACTAAGTCGAATGCTGCGGTGTTTGCTGAGGTGACCTAGAGTAGAGGCTCGAGTTTATAATGTGCTATTGACTTTGTTTTTCCTAAGCCACGATGGTCCGAGGCAGGCGTAATCTCGAGGGGTAACAAAGTAAAACAAATTATTTTGCGTCAGCGTGTTCACCAGCATTCGTTGTTGACGTATTTTTCCTACATTTTGCAGGTGAACAAAATTAGCGCTTGGAACGTCCAAGTGCTATACTTTACTCCTATGGCTCAGATTTATTTTGTAAAACACTTAACATATTAAAATAGGTGGTTTGTAATTATAATGTTTGTTTAACAACTTAAACGGGTATTTTATAATCCCGCATTTTGTTATATATATGTATTACATTTTGATCCTTAAAGTTTTATAAGACTTCCGTAAATTAACGCAACTCTGATTTATTCACAATTATGGTACCAACATATGCATCACACTCCTAGGCCGTGTTTTGGGGTGTGACAGAAACTTGCAATCGAACCGGCAGAAGGGAACTCCGGTCCCTATTCCGGTGGGATACCATACGTCTCGATAAGTTTCTGATACTCGTCCAGGTCCCATTGAACCTCTATCTCGTCGACTTCAGCCATAATACTTGTCATTATAACAATGCTATCGAGTAGTTTCAAGAAAGAGTGGGTAAATAATCGAAAGTTTTGAAGAAAGAAAGCAAGTTAATATTCAGAGTTCAAAAGCGATAAAACTCCAAAAATAAGTTAACTCCCTCTATTTATACTTATCGCAATAAATGCGATGGGATGAGAACAGTGGAGAGAGAAAAACCGCCCAATAGGCAGTCGCCACGTCACGCTGGAAATTCGAAAAGGGCAAAAAGTTGTACAGTCGGGTACAATGACAGCCGTCATAAACGTCCTGTCACCTGCACACGCGCATGCGAGTAGTCAACTTGTCCTTTTTCATGATTATCCACAGCAACAAATGATATTTCTCAACAACTTGCAAAATAAAAAATCCCCAAATACATTCTGAGTCCAGAATTTGACCCGCATAAAGTACTTCACACGGAAGAAACACTGGACTGGGGGGACTTATAGAGGTAGGGTACTAAAAAGACCCAAATACCCAAAGTAATACCCGTGGGTCAACCAGGAGTGCATCACAAGTCACCCGCGGGGCATATGAATTATCCGCATAATCATCGGAGGAAGAAACACCCTCATGGCACATGCGGAAGCATCCTGGCACCCTCAGAATCATCCGCAGGAAAGAATATTCCCCCATGTAAATAACCACGAGGTAATGCTCCGGGACAGCTGTCAATAACCAATTAACTTCTAGAAGATTTATCAAAGATGCTTTCTTGGGCAACACGTGTTCTCCCGGCCAATTAACAAGGGACACCTGGCAAGGTCGTTATAACCGTGCACATGGCCAATATTGCCTATTTACCTATATCAGAGGGACGCGTGTCCAGGTGGTTATACATGCACATGCAACGTATAACAGAACCTATCATTCGAGGACACGTGTCCAGGTGGTTACAAGAGCATCTTCTGAAATAGACAGCTGGCCCAATCATCTTCCCACCCCCTTCGGCTATAAATACCCTCTCGATCAGCATGAGGTATTCATTCACTCCCACTGTACTCTCTCGATTTACTTAAGTACTTTATCTTCGTCGGAATTGCACTTATTCTCATGCCAGAGGGTGGTTACGGGAAGACCCCCCATCTTGTCCTTGCGTAACGAGCTCACGGTGTCTGTTTTGCAGGTTCACGTCACTGGACTTTGGGAATTGTGTTCATATCGTATTGGCAGTTAACCGTATCCTACCTTGTAGACTCATTGGATCTAGGACCCATCTAGGGGAGTAGATCCGTGTTTCTTCAGTACTCTCATGGACTTTCAACTGTCTAGACGCGTAAGCTATCACCTTTCCTCGTTGCATCAACACACAACCTAACCCACGATGCGAAGCATCAGTACAAACAACCAGATCCTCGTCACCATCGGGTAAAGCAAGGATTGGAGCTTGCGTGAGTCTTTTCTTTAATTCCTCAAAAGCTTCTTCTTGAAGCTTTCCCCAACTGAATACTACTGACTTTCGGGTTATACCGGTCAATGGTGCGGCTATCTTAGAGAAACCTTCGATGAATCTCCTATAGTAGCTAGCTAACCCTAAGAAGCTTCGTATATCAGTCGGATTCTGTGGAGTCTTCCAATTCTTTATCGCCTCAATCTTAGCTGGGTCCACAGTAATCCCTTCAGGATTAATCACGTGACCTATAAATTGCACTTCTCACAATTAGAAAGCGCATTTCGAAAACTTAGCATACAACTTCTCTTTCTTTAGAGTTTCCAATACTCCTCTCAGATGCTCGGCATGATCAGACTCGCTTCTGGAATAAATCAATATAGTATCGATGAAGACGATAACTGACTTATCCAACATTGGCCAACACACCCTATTCATCATGTCCATAAATGTTGCGGGAGCATTCGTTTGACCGAATCATATTACGAGGAACTCGTATTGTCTATACCGTGTCCGAAGCGCTGTCTTAGGGATGTCTGCCTCTTTCACTTTCAGCTGATGATAGCCTGATCTAAGATCTGTCCGTGAGAACCAACTTGAACTTTGTAGTTGGTCAAACAGATCATCATTCCCTGGCAAAGGATATCTATTCTTTACCGTAAGCTTGTTCAACTCGCGATAGTCTATGCACATTCTCATACTTCCATCCTTCTTCTTCACGAATAACACTGGTGCCCCCCACGGGGAAAAAATTGGTCTAATAAACCCTTGTCGAGGAGTTCTTGTAGTTGGGATATTAATTCTTTCATCTCAGACGGTACTAGACGGTAAGGCGATTTCGCGACGGGTTGGGCTCCTGGTACTAAATATATCTGAAATTCCATCTCTCGCTCCGGTGGCAACCCCGGAAGATCCTCAGGAAATACTTCTGGGTAGTCACACATGATAGGAACATCTTTCATTTATTTCATCTCGGCCGTAGCGTTGACAACATATGCCAGGTAGGCACCGCACCCTCACCTTAACAAACCCTCGGCTTTTATCATCGAAATGACATTAAGCCCAGAACTTTCCTTATCACCACAAACCGTTACCGCACTAGCATCCAAGGACTTTAACATTATTATCCTACTCTTACACACTATCTGAGCTTCATACTCAGACAGCCAATCCATTCCCAAAACCACATCGAACCCTCCTAAGGTCATAACATACAAAGTAACAGGGAACTCATGTCCCTTTAACTCTATCTTACAGTCCTTAACCATTCTCATTATTTTAACTGACGTGTCACTAGCGGTTTCTACTATAAAAGTTTCAGACATTCGGAAACATTTCATTTTAGCTAATTTACTAAATGGGGTGGCTACGGAACTTTTGTTCGCACCCGAATCAAATAATACTAAAGCGGATATACCGTTTACTAGAAACATACCTGTGACAACATCTGGAATCTGCTTGGCTTGTTCCTTGGTTAACATGTAAGCTCTGTGTAACACTCGTTACTTTTCAAACCCGAAAACCGGGCCCATTTTAAATTTTGGTTTTGTTTCTATTTAAATTTATATATTTTTATAATATTATTAATTAATCTCATTTTTCGTTAATGTATTTTTTGTGATCATTTCTATGCAATTATACTTTTCACCACCCTTGTAGTATTACATACAAATTTAAAACATTCATAATAAAGATCAAATAATTATGTACATGTCCCATGCAATTTACTAGAGTTATTATTTAACTACTAATACTACTACTTTTATTATTATTATTGTTATTATTATTATCATTATCATTATCATTATCATTATCATCATCTTATCAAATTATGTTACTTAACTAATTAAAAAAAAGAAACTAATATATGTTTTAATTACAAAAAGTTTATTAAAATAGTTAAACCTTTTGAATGCCCCATTAAACTATTTTTAATTTGTGTTTTAATTATATTAAACATGATTTAATTTCTTTAATTCCATAAGACATAACAACTCTATATTTTCACTATAAAAGGAGGACAAACCCTCCATTATTTTCACACCTCAATACATTATTTTCTTAAGCTTAAGAACACTAACAAGTATGTTTTTTTACCATTTCATGCATTTTATAGCTATTATTTTGATATTTATCTTGAATGTTCATACTTGTTCATAAGTTGTTCTTCATAATCATGTTACTTTTATCATAAAAAATCTTATATTTTTGTTTTAATAATCATTATGATCATGGATATCCAAGATAAACACTATGACTTTTCTAAATCTTGGATCAAACCTAGTTATTATATAACAACAAGCATGAATATATATTTATCTAAATCTTATGATTTGTTGATCATCATAAACTTATAAACTTTCTTTTAAATAAGATAATTTATAAAAATTTCTTTTATTTAAAATATTTCACAATAGATATAACATACTTCATATCTTTAAATTAATAATTGAGTAAATTAATTATTGTTTATTTTATTTCAACATAAACTAATATTTATAATTTCTTTAAAAGAATTCATGCAAAACATTTAAGTTAATTAATTAGTAAATTAATTAATTATGTTACTTGGAAAAAAATGTTTAATCATAAATTATTATTAATATTGTTATTTAATCTTATATAAATAAGTTATAACTAGTAAGAGTGCCCGCGCGTTGCTACGGAGACGCAACACGGATTCGGTCGGTAGTTTGGTCCCGCCGCAACACGGATTTGGTTGGTAGGTTGGTATTTTAAGGTACCGCTTCGCAACAGGCATTTGGCCTTTAGACATCAGTTGGGAATACGAACAATACATGTATAACTTGGAAATGTGAAGTTATAAACCATATGACCATGGCCCATTTTGATACCTTTATATCTAAAACGACTACACCCCGAGTTCGTATTGTTTACAACTATAATCCGGTTTGACCCGACCCTAAATTACAATTAAAAAAAAACATTTCAACATTTACCCATTATGCTCCCAACTCATTTTGACATAGCTTAAAAGGAACCTAATACTACCTTTTGTGTCAAACTACAATTTTTAATGTATGATATTCCATAAAATTACAAAGTATGAACTCATACAGTAACCCAATTAAATTACCAAAGTAACACTTGATTACACTTAGAAAGACAATAAAACATGTACTCTTCAAATGTATTCCATCACTAC
>NW_027498186.1:0-69436 GCF_021521415.1 Bidens hawaiensis
AAACACTGACCCCCACCTCCGTCTCTCCTCATGACCACTTGGTCACTCTCTAAAGTTAAAAACACTTGCAGATTATATATGCTTTTAATTTGATAAACACTAAAGTGTCTGCATGTTAGTGTCACAGAAATAAGGATAAGCGCTAACCGGACGTTAGCCGGAACTCGTCGAGAAAATATGGCGGGAGTGCTTCACCGACAGAATGCCGAAAAACGGATGGAGAAACAAATTGGCTGCATGTCTGGCTTCCTTCAGATCTTCAATCGCCAACAGATTTTGGCGCGAAAACGCATTCACTCCGCCAAGCGCCTCAATTCTTCCGCTGTAAGTTCTTCGTTTTCTGTTAATTAACAAGGGGCGGTAAATAATGTAATGCAATTAATATAATGATAATTGGAAAATGTGACTATTTGTGTATAGTATAGTTAAGATATTAAATTATAACAATATTTAAGATGTGAAAGTGATTTACAGGATGTCGGTGACTCGCCGGAGTCTTCTCAAGAACTAGGAAAGCCAGTGGAGAATGAGAACCAATCGCGGCCTCCAGGTGTCATTGCGAAGCTCATGGGACTGGAGCCGTTGCTACCGAGATCGGCGGCGGAATCTAGAGTTTCAAGAGATCACCCGAAACACATCGACTGCAACAATTTTCAACTGAAACAACCGAATCAATCACAAAAGCAAAGCAAAAGCAAAAGCAAATCAATGGTGGCAATGCATGTAGATTTCGAGAAGAGATTGAAGATAAGAGGAGTCGACCAGCAGTTGAACGATCTCAGCACATTGAAGCAAATTCTAGAAGTTTTGCAACTCAAAGGCCTTCTACACTCACCCAATGGCTCAAACCAAGGAAACTTCGTTCGAAATTTGCATTCGGATGAATTCAGCATTCACCTGAAACAATGGCGGTCGTTAGCCTCAAAAGTTGAACAACACATTAGATCTAGAACCGCTTCACCTAATAACCGGATCCAGAGTAACCTAAAAAGCTGCAACTCGATTAGCAAGTGGAAACCGTTGAGCGTTGAAATTATCGATAGCACACCTTCTACAACCGATTCAGAGGTATGCAAATGGTTCGTTTTATAGTAGGATCGGGTTTGCTGTCCAAAAGGGGTTTTGACTTGCGACACGGCTTGTTGTCCGTTTACCTGCCACTTTGTTGTAATATTTTGAGTTTAGCGATGAAAATCGTATGGTTTGATTACTAAAAAGTTTTAATCTAACTTGTGTTGATTACAGAGCTCCAGATGGGAGGATTGCAGAGACGGAAAGCGTTTGTTAGAGAGATGTGGCAACCTGCTTCACAGCATTGCGGAGATGAACAGGACCACCGAGTCATCGCCGAGTTCAGTGACGATTTTACCGAGTCCAGTGTCGGTTCTTGACTCAGGATTTGACAAGGACGAGTCGTCGTCTCCGTCACACAGCATTGATTTCAAAGGTAATCTAAAAAAGTGAAAAGTAAAAAGTAGAAAAGTAAAAACAAAAAACTAACCTTTATTACGTTCACATGACACTTGGCTGGCGTGGCATGATCTAGTTGGTTATAGTAGTTGATCAAAGTTAAGGCACTGTCATAAACGCCTGCATAATGTAGGAGGTTGCCATCAAATAAACTCCTACAGGGACATGATGAGTACAATAGATTTGTGTGAATCTTTTGACTAGTTAAATTAAAGATTTTGAAAATGGAGCACTTGATTAAACACCCTCTTCTCTCTCACAAATGCTTGATCCAGTCTGAGCGGGCACATGGGTCAGTAAAAACAAGTTAAGCCTTTAGACTCACATTTAATTAGCGTCTTCAAGTCCAAAAAATCTTATATATAGATATATTGTGAGAGGTAAAATAAATTCAAAGTAATGTATTGTTGTGATATTAAGCTTGGCTGTTACTAAAGCATTGGTCATGAGTTCAAAAATTGTAGTAAGCGAATGTTTTTTCTTAACAATTGTCATAAAAAAACCCAAAAATCTTATTTTGATTTAGGCCTTTACATTCATTGAGTCGGCCTTGAATCCTGGACAACACACTCGTTATGCATCATATCAATCCGTCAATCATATAATTTACAGATACCACATTCTTTAAACAATCATATACTTCTAAACTTGCATATTTGGTACCGTTGGCTGCCGGATGTGCTATAATGCTACTATGGGTAAGGTTAAAATGAAAACGCATTTGAGTTGTGAAAACCCGTGAAAACCCTATGTAACATCGTTTTTTTTTGTTACATGTAATATATGTTGTAACATTTAATAAAAAATATCGAAACATAAAAAAAATGTTTTGCTATTTTTTAACATTTTTTACTAATTTTTATATATGTTTTCAGGAGAAAGAAAAAGTTATATTTATATTTACATTTTTTATTTACTTTAATTGTGGATCACAAGATTTAAACATTAATTAAAAACATGTGATTAAAAATGGGTTTCTAAATTTTTCACAACTCAAGTGGGTTTTCTTTTATACTTATTAGTCATTCTACTATAATGTTTATAGTTTATCTTATTCACGTAATGTATCTATCTTACTCGTAGAAACCATAAATATTTGCATTCTATATGCGAATAATATTATTTGGATTTGTTTTCTTAAACAGCAACATCAACGGCTGATTTCGACGAGGAAAACTGGAGCCCCAAAATCTCACCAACAGAACAAGAAGAATTCATATCCGATGACCCCGATTTCATTTACATTTCAGAGATCCTTCGAGCATCACAACACCTTCGAGATGACTCCACCGTCTTCTTCTCAATCGAAAAACAACTCTACAACTCCGATACCACAAAAACTGTCTCCAAACGCCACCGGAAGCTCATCTTCGACGTAATATTTGAAATGCTGGATAGAAACAGACAGTTGCCGCCTTGGAAGACGTCGATCGAAGATTCTCGAACTTCAGTTAGACATATCTGGAATGAATTCCAGAGGATTCGAGAGATGGTTATTAGCAGCACAGGCACTGGTGATGGTTTAGTGGAATTGATAAGTTGTGCCCTTAAAAAGGATCTTGTTGAGGTTAAAGATTGGGACGAGTATCCGATCGATACATCGGAAGTGATACTGGACACCGAGCGATTGATCTTCAAGGATTTGGTGAGTGAAGTGATTCGAGATGTTGGCGAATATTCCGGCGAATGTAAGTTATACCGGAGCAGACGGAAATTAGTGTTTTAGAGGTTTATAATATGAGTGGCGGGAAAGAGTTTTGTTTTTCTCGTTTGGTATGGTTTTGTTTTGTTGTTTTTGTGTTTTTCATGTTAGTTTAGTTTCGCTAGTAAGCTATTACTATGTTATTAAGGGTGTAAATCGTGTTATTTTGGTGGGGGTTTTGGTTAGCCGGTTAAATTTTTTAACCATAACCTGACTTGTATGTTTATCTAGTGTCGTGTCGAACCCACTTAAATCGTGTGGTTTTCAGATTAATAAATAATGACTTGGTAATTATAAGGCTCCGATCCCGAGTGTTCTATTTTTGCTTGGGTTGGAATTACTCATTCACATAATTCAGAAATCAGAGTTAATTAAAACAAATTCGCGGAACATAAACATCGATCATTTATACAAACATCAAGTACTGGTTTTAATCAAAATAACATAAATTTTTAACATTTAACATAAATAGCGTGTGAATATTCTTCTTAATGATACCAGTCTTTATCTTATTGCCACGTGTCTTCATCAAACAACCTGCTTCATTCTATTCTCTGAGTACATACAAAAGTCAGCTACACTGAGTGAGTTCTAGTTAATTAACATACATTATATTCACTTACTTCCTAATATGCGTACGGAGATACATTTTAAATACTTGCCTGATCATCTATCATTCACACATACATACATTCATATATTCTTTCATAATTCATACTGTCTTACTTATTACTTCTATACTTACTTTACTATCTATTACTTTTACGTTTTAAAGAGCAAATTGCCCTACATACCTCGGAAATTATAAGGGTCTGGCACCCTACATAACTCGGATATTAGGGTCCGGCACCCTACATACCTCGGAAATTATAAGGGCCCGGCACCCTACATACCTTGGAATTTATAAGGGTCTGGCACCCTACCTCGTCCCATACAACCATACATACGTTCATTACATATCTTTATTACTCATAATTATTTAAATATATATAACTACGTGCATACTTTTCGAACATTCTATATCGTTCACATGCATACACAAACATACATCTAATATATACTTACCACTTATGGTAAGTGTATTATCTAACACATCGTAGTATGCACACAGCCCCGAAAACATATCACAGAAAGGGGCTAGAACTCACCTGTAGTCGGTTCCACTCGGAATTAATCGTGATTCATTTCTTTAGTTGAGCTCGACTAACTGTTTAATAATTACACGTATTAATTCTCTTTCTTTAAGTTTCTTACTTTCTTAAGTTAATGAACGAACTTTATTGGTTAACATCCGAAATCACGGGTTAACGAATCCTAACTTTATTACCTTAACGAACCGGACTTATTAGTTTGACGAACCGATCTTTTTAACTTAAGGTTCTCTTAACGAGTTTATGAGTTAATGGTTTCTTAATGAGTCGGGATCGTGCCGAGTTCATATTTGACCCGGGTTTGGTTAAGTTTTCATATTTATTATTATTTTTTTATAAGTTAACAATTCTTAACGATCTTATATGTTTAAACTTTCTTACAAGCTTTATAATTTTACGGGTTCTTAAACGAGTCGGTTCTCGGGTTTGGTTTACATTCTAAATATATTCTTTCATTTGAGTCACGTGAGAGGTTCCGATCTAGTCGAGGATTCGGGTCGACTTCTCAATCCAATCGACTCCAACTCGAGTCGTTCCTTCATTCCAATCGACTCCAACTCGAGTCGTTCCTTCATTCTAATCCACTCCAACTAGAGTCGAATTCGAATCCACTCCGACTAGAGTCGAATTCCAATCCACTCCGACTAGAGTCGAATTTCAATCCACTCCGACTAGAGTCGAATTTCAATCCACTCCGACTAGAGTGTGAGGTTTTCAATCGAGTCGAGTATCTGATCCTCATCCGAGCCGAACACACTATTCCACTCAACTCTAAATGGGACTCGAGTCCCTTGCCAACTCGAGTTGTTCCCCCTTATATATATATATATATATAATGCCAAATCTTTTAACCAAAACTAACCTTCTTTTTTTCGGTTTGATTTGAGTTCATGTAAGTTGGTTCGATTTGATTCGTTTCGTTTTAGCTTACAAGGTTGTTTACTTTATTCTAGATCTTAAGCAAAATGGGAGCAAGATGAAGATGAACATCATAATAGATCTAAACATAACACATACCTTAACATTTAGGTAAATTTGGAATAACTTGGAATCCCTAATTGAGCTTCTTCTTAAATGAGCAGTATATCAACTTCTGCCTTGGATCTTAGATGAATGAAAAGAAAGGGAGTGGTGTGTTTGTGTGTACAGAGAGTGTATGTGTGTCTGGATGATGAAAATGGATGAATTAGGATGTTTGGAGTTTTTAGGGAGAGTAGAACTTAAATACTCCCAAGCTCATGGACCTTAGGCCCGTAACCGTTCTCAAGTCCATATACCGAATCTAAACTTAACACTCTGTCCCATTATTATTTAACCGAAATAAATTACGACACACAATATATAAAAAGAACCTCTTTTATTATAATATTCTTAAAAACACAGATGTTACAGTAACAATTATTTACTTTAATTAAATCATGAGAAACCATTATGTAGATTGTGGTATATTGATTGTTTTTATGTATATATATCTCAATTTTAACTAACAAACTTGGGTATGTATTTAGCTTGAGATTATGACAGGAGATTATGATAACATGAATGTAAATCATTTGACAGACTGGGTAGGAAGTTAGACATAAAAAGTATCTATAATATATATATATATATATATATATATATATATATAAATGATAACTTTAAAAGCTCTCTAGTTGTTTTTTTAAATTCTCTCAAGCCATTAGATTGCTTTATTTGTAAATGGAGGGATCTCCATGCATTTGACCCGAATTCACGGATATGGGTCTCACCAAACCCAAATATCTCTTAAACGATGTCACACCCCAACCTAATGCGGAAATGCCGGGGCGTGATCCGATTACTCGCAGTTCGAAGATACTATCATAATATAAAAGCAGCAATACCTAATTAATTATTTAAATTCAAATATACACACACGTTTACAAATACAATAACCAATTTGAATAAACAAATATGAGTTCAAATAAAGTTAATCTTAATTATATCCTAAAGTCTTGTCTACGTGTCCAAACTTCAATCTTCCATACAAGTAACCTGCATATGCGTATAAAATGGAGTTTTGTCAACATAAAGTTGAGTGAGAATATCACTAGTTTGACACAACAATAAAATAAGCATAACGTGATACATGCGATAAATGAAATCAAACCGTAAACAAGTATGTGGACCGTTGCCAAGCGAATCGGGCATTGGTCACCAGCAGGAACACCTGCTATATGATTGATTGAATAGTAATTCCAACAACATACGATTGATTGAATGGTAACACAAGTAAGCAAATAGCACATAAGTTTGATTAAATCACTTCACAATAACACGTATGCATTTGTTTGAATATATATATATATATATATAGTATGAATATATGAATACGTACGCATATGTCCCCAAAACGTTTATGAAAATCGAGTAAAATAGGGGAATGATAAACTCACCTTAGATTAACGACAAACGAGTACAAATACGAATAAGCGAGCTAACGAATAAGCGAGCTAACGAATAAGCGAGTCGTCCACTACACGTCAAACAATATATACGATTCAGAATCTGAGATTTTATATTATGATAATATAAATAAAAACGAACTCGTTTCGGCTAGAATCAACCCAAATGGACGTTTAGAAATCAAGTTATGTTTGTTTTAAGATTTAAGCGAGCTGGTACTGACCAGAATCCGAACAGCGATTCGGAAGTCGGGTTTTGGGAAGTAGCCTTAAAATTACGTTTCGAGAATAAAAGTCTTCTGGACCGAACGTTGAATCCGACCAGAAGCATGAGAAAACGCAAAGTCAAACTTTTTGACTGTTTTGCCCTTTAACGAGTTTTAAGCGAATTGACCAGTCAACACCCTTCAACCACCAAAATTGATTGAAGGTTATTGACTAGGGAATATGTATGAATGATTTTACAGTTTACAACTTACCCGGAAAGTGAAAGGATTGACGAGAAACGGAAGTCAAAGATCCTAAAGCAAGCAAAGTCAACCTAACCTTGAATCTTTAACGAAGAGGCAAAAACCGAAGGGTTTGAGGCTGATCAGAGGTGAGTGATAGCTGTGGGATGTTCTTTAAGGTTAGATTAAAGTTTACAGCAGATGGTTATGACTTGTTTATATAGGAAAACATAAAACGAACCAATTATAGGCTTTTTGGCCCGTTTAAGCAAGAATATACGATTTAAGGAAAGAATCAACGATTTATTCACAAAGATCTAATCTTGAACAGGGGAAAATGAATTAGGAGTTGTATTTTAGTTATATGATGTTTACTTGGACCTTAATTCACTAAAACATGCCTAAAATAAACGATTTTATACCTTAAACGAACAAGAAAACGAACTAAGGCTTAAACGATCTGTGCAGGTACCCCGTCGCGCCGCGCGGCCACCTAGGGTGGTCCCGTCGCGCAGCGCCCTGGGCCACAATGGGGAAAGTTTCATTTTTTACATTTTTAGTCTCTGTGGTTTAATATTTGGTCTATTATTGAACTTTTTATGTTTTAAATAAGGATTTAGACATTATATAAAATATGAGGGGTATAAATTGAACATTAGAAACTTAAATATATTATTTTTGTTTAATAATGAAAATCTAAATTATTCCCAGTCAGTTTAAACGTAAATGAAAAATCCGAGATGTTACAAACGAGTTATAACATCTCATTAAATTAAAAATTAATCTTACAAAATATTTGATATGAAAATCCTATAAAATAGGGATATAAAGTTAATATCCAATCTTTGTAAAAAAAATATATTATTTATAATTAAGAAACAATTTTATAGTAAAAAAAAAAATATGCGGACCATAGGTCACCAAATTTAAATAGCTTTTAAACGGGTTATAATATATCATTTATTTGTTAAACTCTTTCATCATCAAACGCTAAGTATATTATTAATTTCTTACAATAAAGAAAATTAAAATCCAAAAAGTAAATATTAAAAAACGAAAAATGTAAAACTGCTCCACAATACAGGAGATAAAACCTAGTATGTATATAAAAGTTGGGAGCGAAAAGTAGATAAAAATGTTTAAAATGGAAACTAAAAAACCAAAATATTTATCTTTTAATTTTTAACACATTCGTCTCAAAAGTTAAAATATTAACTTCTTAAAAAACTATTAAACGGGTTAACAGTCTAATCTACTTTTTAACTCGTCGTTTTCGGGTTGGCTTGTTTAAATAAATATGATGTGTATGGTTGGCCCAAAACCTTTTTTCGTGTCGTGTTCGAATGTGTCAGAAATTGACACTTTTAATAAATATCAAGTTAGTATAGGACTAATGGCATAAAAAAAACTAAACTTTTAGTATGTCAGGGGAAACATTTTTTGTTAAATTTTATATATTAACAGTTATAACACTTTTAAAAGATATGCATTTACGAACTTTTTTCTGGATGCCTTTTACCTCTTGAACTTTTAAAAAACATTGAACTTTTGAAAAACACGTCTAAGAAAACTGACGTGTCCAACCCAACATACATCTTCCACTCCAGTCGGATCAAAATGCTTAAGAAAACCTTTTCTATTTCGCAAGTTCTAATGTGCATTCATTTCTTGGGTCAGTTTGGTGGTATTATCAAACGTTAAGAAAAGAATGCCTGAGGCGATTGTTATAACTTATAACGACTTGTCGGATGCTTTGGCAAATCCAAAATGATAGACTATTCGACAGCAACAACAAGAAAAACGAAATTATTTTTTTTTAAACTCCATTGTTAACTATTCTTTTATGTTGTTCGACAATACGATTAGTAAACTTACAAAATACATTCGTATGAAGCCTGAAAACCAACACCCCACCACAACTTGTACTTAACGTACTTTACAAATTCAGAAAATTTTGGTGGAATATAAACTTACAAAATACAAAGGCAGGTAGGGGTGGATGGTGGCAAGCCTATGACCATTCTCCATACATATAAAGCCATTTGAGATGTAGATGGTGCTCTGGCAACTCACATGCCTTTCTCATTAAATGAGCATCGTACCTTTCTAATATCAATCATCTTCAAAGTACAGTTTTAATTCCAGATTTCACTAGATTTTGCTGGTCACTCCCAATATATATTATGACTTAGCTTTCAGTACTAAAAGTGGTATAGCCTACTAGACATTATGTTAAAATGAGTTCTTATTTTAAAGAAAATCACGAAAACAATCTCTTATATATATCTATCCAAGTTAGGTAACGCTTGGTACATTAGAATTACAATCGGAATGGACCATTCTAAGGGAATTAAAAATGAAAGTTTGGTTGATCAAATAAATGGAATGAAATTAACAATATACAAATAATCTTATTCCATAAAGACCATTTCACTCCCCCTGCTTTTCCCCCATTTCATTCATGTTTCACTATACTTTCTTGACACCACCGCCAGCACAACCACTGCCGTCATTACCATTTTCTATTTCGGCAAATTTTTTTATTTGAAGGTATGAGTATTTTTGTCATTTGAATTTCATTCATTCATCTATTTTATCTACCAAACAACAAAAAGTTATGATTCTTTCCATTATTTCTTTTATTATCCCATACCAAACATATACTCCACTATTTCTTTTAATGTCCATGCATCATTATACATGTTTAGTAATATACAAATGATCATTAAAAGAAAATAAAAGTATATACATGTAATAAAGGGAAGACATGAATATAAAGTACATTCATGAAAAAATAGGCACTTCACAAAAATATAAGCATGTAAATATGCAGGGCGGTCTCTTGGGTAAGCTAAATGAGGCCATCGTTTTAGGCCTCCACTTTTATAGGGCCTCCATTTTAAATAGGATCTATACATTATGAGATTTTGAAGTAGAGTTCTTTTAGAATTAGTAACTCATTGATATGCCACAAGCTAAAGAAGATTGCTTCATATCCATTATCACTGTATATCATCAAAATTCTATAATTCTTGTATACTTTCTAGCCTTATACGCATAAAGAAAAGAAGAGAAAAATGCCTCAAAATTTTTGTTAGTTTTAGGCATCCGAGGACGTTGAGCCGGCCCTGTAAATATGTAAATCGAGTTGTGAATCGTTTATAATAATACACGAGAATAAAGTATGTAAAATAGTTTTGTACATCGTTTTTCTACCTTATAAGGTAAAAAGTTATGTTATCAATTTACGTAGAAAATAATTACTCTCGTGATTTTCTATTAATTTTAACAAACATTTTTTCAGGTTTGAAGGGCCTTGTTCTATAGAAAAGAAAATCATTCTTGTAATATTCTTTTACAACGTTTATTTATCTCATGTAAGTTTTAATTTTAGTTTTTTTAACCGCATAATTATAAAAAGAAACAAAAAATGATGACGAGTAAAAATGCTAAAATAAATCTTCATATAGCTGTTTATTTGTCGGTGTGTCTGGTTGTGGCCCTCTAGCAAATATAACCCAGTAAAGTATGTGCCCCCCTCAAAACAAAAATGTTATGTTTTTTGGAATCTTTTACACACGTGTAAATAGTTATGTGATTAAAAAAAACAAATAATCAAAGATGAGCCTAACTTAATAAAAAAGATTAGCCTAACTATAATTGGTGGTCTTTTAATAACTGGGAAATGGGAAAATGGGCTAACTTAATCAAAAACGAGATTTTTATATATGTTCTATGCAAACAAGTTAAATGAGCCTTTTCTTCGCTTCGAAGACTTGTTATCCGTGAGAGATATACGGAGATAATTGACCAAATTGAGAAAAGGGTTAAAATGACGCGTCTTAATAATGAAAACCTATATTGCAGCTGAATTGAAAAACATAGTATGGGAAATCGATCAAAGAAGTAAGGAAGATAGGGATTCATTAACGGTTAATGGGAGGCAGATCCGGATCAAGTAAGAAGAGATTTGGCGTTTTTCCTTAACCATTCCCGACTAAAAACACAAAGGAGGCGGTATGGACATGTGGTGGTGAAAAGGCGCCGGGGTCGGACGTATTCATTTTTAGTTTCATAAGAAAGTATTGGGAAATGTTGAAGGATGTAATCTTCGGGTATCTGAAAGAGTTTGAATATAAGAGGTTAATATACATATGTAAGGCAACCGTTGACAATTAAAGATTACATGACATTGAATTTAGTGGGCTGCTTGTATAAAATGTTATCTAAGGTCTTGGCCATGAAATTGAAGAGAGTGGTTAATTGTAAGACCCTACTTTTATGTTAGCCCAAAAAACAATACAAAAGGCAGCGGAAAATGCATCCCAATTATTATGTTTTCTTTTATTACAATAATCCAGCGTGATGTGTGACATCCCTCGATTTCGGGTCAAATTGTATTTATTTTGTATTTGTTTTTATGTTGTAAACCAACCCGATTTATATCCCTAACATTTCAAATATATAAAAATATTGGATTTTATGTTATTAAAACATTCCCGCTTGTCTAATTTGAAATTTTGAGTTCCATGGTTATGGGTTTGTAGAGACTAGCCTCGGTTGTTCCGTAAATAGCTCCAAACCGGAAGCCGAACTCTTGTTTACTAGTTTGTTTAAATAGTTGTATAAACATGTTTTATGTAAGATTTGAGTTTCTAAAAACCATTTTAATTAGTTCCATGGTTATGGGTTTGTAGAATCTAACCTCGGTCTTATCCCGAAACAAGATCCGAACTGGAAATCGAACTTTCGTTTAAAGACTTTGTTGTTGACTTTTTATATGTAAGACTTTGGTATTATTATTTATAAATTATTTTACAAGTTCTATGATGTTTGGACATGTGGTAACCATTCTTGGCCTTATTCCAATATAAAAACCGAACCAAACCGAACTAAACCAAGTTTACTCGCTTAAGACACACAAGTGTGTTTTTAACCGTTAAAGCTTATATACTTCTTTAAAAATACTTTATAAACTGATTTTAATTATTTTCACAAAGTACTCGGAATGTTGAATCCAACTTGATCTTATAACAAAGTTTGGACCGATTAAACCGAACACTCGCTTAACGGACGTTGTTAGTTCTAAAACAATAGAACTACATACTTGGTTAAGTTTCTTTAAGATTTATTGAGTTATCTCATACATTTATTATTTTGGAAAGTTGACTTTGGGTTTGGTCAAGTCACCAAGACCCGAACCGATCACCCGAACACTCGTTAAAACCCGTTTTAGTATCTATATTATAAAGGGACTTGCTTTCTTGCATTTTTACCCACCTTATTACTTAACATAGGTTGAGTAAAATTAAGGGCTAGATACTTTAACCCGGTTTCGAGCAAACTTACATTTTTAAAGGACTATTATTATAATTTCTTAAATATATACATTTTAAACCTTAAATTTTAAATTGTTTACATTTCTTATCATTTATTTTCATTTAAAGACTTCCAAGACAACTTTTCTAATACGAGAATTCTTCTCCTTTAGGCTTCGTTCGTTAAACTCATCGTTCCGGTTAATCTCCAAATCATTAAATCTTTCAAGTTTATTACTTGAACGTGAGTACTTTCATCCCCCGTTTTCACTCTTTTATATTTTGGGGGTGACATTACAAACTTATTCAAATCCAAATGATTTATACTTGAGTCTTAAACCACAAACTTTATTGTATACTTTACTTAAATAAATGCTTGATTTGGTGTTATATGCTTATATGCTTAAGTGCTAATGTGTTTACCGCTTTTAGATGGTTGATTCACAAAATCCGAGTATATCTGGCATCCCCTTATAGAAATGTGTCGTTAATGTATTCTTATTAACGATTTCATACAAAATTCGAGTATATTTGGCATCCCTTATAGAAAGGTGTCGTTAATGTATTATTATTAACGATTTCATTTATCTAAATTGTTGTTATTATTTATTGTTTTGTATACAAGTTGTGGAATTTCATATTATATATCTATTGCTCAAAAACTATGAAATTGCTCACCAACCTTTGTGTTGACAAAATCTATTTATGCAATGTTACAGGTTTGATTTTAGGTTGACTCGAGGACTTGAAGAAAAAACGTTATCGAGACTATTAGGATATTAGCAAAACGAACAATATATTATTTACTATGATTTGAATTCGGTTATTGTATGAACAAGTTATGTGTCTCTTTGTGTTTTTATGAATTTAAATGAGTTGATTAAATATTGTCACTTCATAGTGTCATGTGCGATGAACAATTGGTTGCGCCCCGACGTTTCCGTCATGGTCGGGGTGTGACAGATTGGTATCAGAGCCTATCGACTATAAGATATGTGGTTAAACGTAACGACCTAGTATAGTTTAGGCTTTAGGGTCCTTATACGTGATGCTTATACGTGTTTACCCTACTTGATTGTTTATTGCACTTATTTATTTATAAACTTGATTAAAATTCATTTTTAAATCATAAATGTACACATACACACACTTTCATAGTATTCTAAGGTATCCTTATCTTAAAACTCAAAACATTAGTTTTTTTTTATTATTATGTTTTATGGATCACAAGCTTAACTTGGATTCCGTTGTTTAAAATCTCCTTAAAGATCGGCTCTATAATATTCGTTGCGATGACCGTAGGGACTGAACACTTGGAAATGGCCTTTTGACAAAAAGATTCCAAGAATCTAAGGTGATATACTTACCTGGGAAGGTCGAGTTTAAGTGTTCTTTTCTAGGTCAAACGACTTACGTTATATGAGACGACAACTTTAAGTAGTCGAATACAAGCGTTCCGGTTGCCTTCATATTTTGGTGTTGAAAACATGAAAGCCACAGTGATACGTGGACTAGTGTTTTTGACATCTCGTTGTATCTTCGTTTTATTATATGTTATTATCGCAATTTGAGTCAACGACATAAAAGACGCGGTGATACGTGCATATGTTCGACTCCATATATATATTACATTTATATACAAATTTTATTGTCGGGATATCAAATCATGGTGGTTCATGTACGACTTCCCCGACTATATGTAAATTTCTATACTTCAAAACCTCCCAATTTTTAAACTCCAAAACTTTGAAACATATACTTATACACATTTTATCATTTGGTTTATGTACAAACTTAAAAAAAGAAAAATAAAAAAAAATTTTCTTACTAACATCTCATCCTCACTAACTCTAGGAATTCACAATCAAAAATTGAAATTTTATTTTATCTTTATACACCCTCATAATTATTTCCAATTACTTCAAACTCATTCTATTTTCTTTATAAATTTTTTTTAGAATGCCTCCATTACGACGTCAACCACGCAAGAACTCCAACCGGCGTATGGCATCTTTCGTCGTCAAGCAAATGGCCGCTGTGATTCCCGAACTACTAACCCAACTTCAAGCTACCCAACCTCCTCCTGTTGCACCTTCCGTTGTTGCACGCGTTGAACCCAAACCCGTGTCCTATACTTATAAACAATTTACCGGTGCTAACCCAACCAAATTCGTCGGCACGAACTGTGCAACTACCTTGTTGCAATGGTTTGAGAAAATGGAGAGTGTGTTCCGACACAGCGAATGCCCCGAAGCGAAGAAAACTAATTTCGCTTCAAGAATGTTTGAGGAAACTGCTCTTACATGGTGGGGTAGTGTTATGCATCTCCAAGGGGCGGAAATTGCCATGGCGCTTCCATGGACCGAACTTAAGGAACTCATGATGAAGAAGTTTTGTCCTAAACATGAGCTCCAAAAGCTTGAAGCCGAATTTTGGGAATTGAAACAAGAAAGTGGTGATAATGCCGCTTACTCGCTCCGTTTTCATGAATTGAGCACCCTTGTACCTCATTTGGTTACCCCGCTCGAACGTAAAATCGACAAATACATCGGGGGTTTACCCATGCTAGTTCGGGACTCAGTCATAAGTAGCAAACCCGAGAACCTTGAGGATGCAATTACTCAAGCCGGTGCGCTATCGGAGAACCATGTTAAGGCGGGTACCCTAACCATCAAGAAGAAAAGTGATAAAAGCAAAACCGAACCCGCACCTCAAGCTAAAGTTGACCCACCACCTCAAGCCATCAACTACTCAAACTCTTCCCGCCACAACAAAAAAAAGAAACCCAAACAAAACCACCGAAACTATGCCGTTACCCAACCGCAACCACAACAACAACCCCAAGCTCCCCCACAAAATCGAAAACCATATACCGGTACTTTTCCACTATGCAACAATTGTCAACTTCATCACCCATCTCACTTACCTTGTCGCCATTGCACCATTTGTAAACAGTTTTGGCCATCTAAATAACACATGTTGTTCCGCACAACGTACTCAACCCAACCAACCAAGAACCACTCCACAAAACACCCAAAACCGCTTTGCACCTTACCCACAAAACCCTCCTCAACAACCCCGAGCTTGCTTTAACTGTGGTGACCCAAATCATTTCAGCAACAATTGCCCACGACTCACTTTTGCAAACCAAGCCCAAACCGTAACCATACCCTACTATCAAACCCAAGCCTACCAAGTCCAAACCTACCAACCTCAACTTCCCCAACTCAATGCACCACTCATCCAACCCATGCAAGCCATCCAAGCACCTCCTCCTCCACCACCTCATGCACCTCGAGGAAACCCCGGTAACCAAGGACGAGCTTTTATGATGAATGCTAATCAAGCTCAAGTGGCAAACGATGTTGTGAACGGTATGTTTTTAGTGAATGAGCATTTGGCTTCTATATTATTTGATACGGGTGCCGATAGAAGTTTTATTTCATTAAAGTTTGAATCTACTCTTGCCGTACCTCGTACTAAGCTTTCTTGACCCTTTTCTGTCGAAGTCGCCAATGGAAATTCTATCACCATAAACTCAGTCCTTCGTAATTTTTCTCACACTCTTTGTAAGCGTAAATTCTCCATCGATCTCATTCCGATGCAAATGGGAAGTTTCGATGTCATAGTAGGCATGGATTGGTTATCTTTGCACCGTGTCGAAGTCATTTGTTATGATAAATTCATTCGGATTCCGCTTGTCAACGGTAAAACTCTCAAGGTCTACGGCAAAATGTTTCCTAAAAGGCTCAATCTCATGTCGTGTTCTCAATCTCAAAAATACTTACACCAAAAGTCTGTTCCGTTCCTAGCCCAAGCGGTAGTAAAAGATCACAAGGAAAGAAAAATCCAAGATATCTCCATTGTTTGTGATTTCCTCGACGTCTTTCCAGATGATGTTACCGGTCTTCCACCCATTCGTTCGGTTGAATTTCGAATCGATCTTGTGCCCGGCGCAATGCCCGTGGCCAAGGCTCCTTACCGTTTAGCCCCGTCGGAAATGCAAGAGTTATCAAACCAACTCGAAGAACTTTCCGACAAAGGCTTTATTCGTCCAAGCTCCTCTCCTTGGGGCGCTCCCTTCCTCTTCGTGAAAAAGAAAGATGGCTCATTTCGCATGTGCATCGATTATCGTGAACTCAATAAACTTACTATCAAAAATCGTTATCCTTTGCCACAAATCGACGACCTCTTCGATCAACTCCAAGGCGCAATGTGTTTCTCCAAAATCGATCTTCGATCGGGATATCATCAATTACGTGTTCGCGAAGAAGACATTCCAAAACCGCATTCCGTACTCGATATGGACATTTCGAATTTTTGGTCATGCCCTTCGGGTTAACCAATGCACCCGCGGTATTTATGGATCTCATGAACCGCGTTTGCAAACCGTTTCTAGATAAATTCGTTATTGTCTTTATTGATGACATTCTCATCTTCTCTAAATCCAAAGCCGAGCATGAGCATCACTTGCGTTCCATTCTTGAACTCTTAAGGCAAGAACAACTTTATGCCAAATTCTCCAAATGCGAATTTTGGTTAGAAGAAGTTCAATTTTTGGGACATATTGTAAACGACAATAGCATATATTATTTAGCAAAACATGAAATTTATCATACAAGCATGTATTAGATCGGATGAAGGAGTGTTGTAGCCTGCGGATCAATACTTGTGTAGATTGAAGAAACATGTTCAATACATCTTGGTTTAAATACCATACTATTTAAGTTTTTTGAACTGAATATACATTCTCAACATGCTTTATAGTAATTAATGCATTGGGATGTGATAAATCCAAAATTAATCGGAGTCTTGAGAACAATCGAAAAAGAATACATAGTTCACTGTGTTACTTCACTGCTAAATTACCCTATAAAAATTAGGGATACATGCATCGATGTACTATACTTTGGGTTATTCGGGTCAACCCAAATTTGGGTATTTCAACCCAAATACCGACCCGAATATTTTGTCTTGGATTCGGGTTAGGAGCTTAATCGGTACGGGTGAATTCGGTTCGGGTAATTCGGGTCTCGGGTCGCTTCGATTCGGGTTCGTTATTCGGGTACGGTTAAAAAACACACCCCTAGGTCTCCCCACGTTCAATTCCTATCATCATCTTCTTTGTTGGTTTACATCTTGAGAAATTCAACTTCACCCCATTCAAGTCCAACGTCACCGTCTCCAACTCCCCATCTAAAACCCCTAATTGATAAACTCTTCTGCGATTATTCGGCTTCGTCCTTCCCTAATCTAGATCTGATTGAGCTCTCACGTGGTGTATTGCCTATGCTTTTCATCCCACGGTTGTGATGTTTTTGGTATTACCCTTCTATGATGTAGTGGTTTGGTTTTTGTCGTCTATGGTGGCTATGGACCCACGGCGGTTTCATTTTCTAGAGAGGGAAATGGAGAGAGACAGGCGGAAGGGGTTTGCTGAGTTGAAGTTAACGAAATCGATTCGATTGTGTTTTCCGAGAATTTGTTCACGCCGCGGCGCCAGTGGCATGGTGGTAACGATGACAGTCATAATTTGGAAGCTGCTATCGAATAAACGAGGCATGGCTTTGATACTAATTACTAAGTTACACTTCAAATCAAATTTTGAAAGTTTGATGCTTAAATAGTGTCTTTGATCAAATTCTTTTGTTCAATAACTACATATGTTTTGTTTGAATACATTTTTATAGTTCAATAGTTTATGAAGAACTAAGTTTTGAAAGTTTCAATCATTTGCAGGGCGACTGCAAACATGGATATTAAACTTGATTTTGTTCCACCAACAATCAACTTTCCTTTCCGACGACTTACAGGTAGCGGCTTGAAGCTTTATAGAAAATTGCAGTTTTAAATTACTTCAAAAGATGACACAAAACACACACATAATATGTTTTGACTTTCTAAGTCAAATGTGTTATTTGGAATCTCACAGTTATACTATTTTCCTAACTTTGTTATTATTGATTTGGCATGTAATAAGTACAACAATATGTTAGTGCTCTATGTTTAAAAAAAACATGCATGAATTTTGTATTTACAAAAAAAACTTGGTCTAACCTCAAAAGTCAAACTGTAATTTTTCCATGCTAATTGTACTTCTTAACAGAAAGTGGCCTTTTATGACCATAGCAGATGTAGATTTCAATGCAGTTTTAAAGGAGCCATTTTATGGTCATATACGTGAAACACTTTTCGCCCTGCTTGCGGTGCGCGCATATAATGTATATATGTGTGAACCTTCGGGTGGGCAAAAGTAAAATTGCACTAATTTTAACGTTATTTTACTAATCTCGTGAAAATAACGTTAAAAGTGGCAGAAGGTTAATCAGGCATCATGTGGTGGCGTTGATAGCCGAAAGACAATGGTACATGCACCAATCAGCCGGTGTCCCGATGATTGAGTGCTATGTGCCTTATGTCCAAGGCTTGATGCAAAACTACTATCGAGCCGGGGGTCTCATCGGAAGCAGCCTCTCTATCCCTATGGGGTAGGGGTAAGGCTGTCTACATCTTACCCTCCTCAGACCCTACCATAGCTTGGCTATTGGTGGGATATACTGAGTACGATGATGATGATGATGATGATACGTGAAACACTTTACTCATAAAGGAAAAATTGCTCTTGCGTTTGATGGGAATGAGATTTCTACCAGCTAAACCCGCTTTCATCATAGTGCAAGTCAACATGTGAATCAGGGAGGATTAAGGGGTATTATTGGAAAACAACAAAGATGGATCTGGATCCTATGCCCCAAGAGATCCATTAATTTTGCGTTCTTCAAATTATGGGTCTTAAGTCACAAATCCGACTCATTCAGGTACAATGCGTAAAATCCATAACTAAGTGCTCACCAGTTGCATATATTTAATCTGGACCGGCCCAAGCCTAAAGTTTGTTTGAATGAAAGACCGAGTCAGGTTACGGGTTTTATCAACCAAATGGGTTTTGTCGGGCTGGGGTTCGGGGAAACATTCCTTAGTATAAGTAAGTAATTATTGTGTTAATGCTGGCATAGTGTGATTTCAATTTTTGTTTGTTGTGGTTATTTATATTCCATCTCAAGACGATGCCTCAGTTTTCAATTCGACATGGATTAATCTATCAGTATGACAGATCAGAGTGAAGGCACAAGCGCTTATGCAAATTCATACCACATGTGTGTTAGCTGTTAATCGTAGTAGTTAATGCTGTCATCGTTTTTCCTTTTGATTTCCTAAGTTCCGATGGCAAAGTTTTTCAAGTGACTTGAGTTTTGTTTATGTGGTTGTCTGCATTTCTTGCAATTCAACACACTTCGATTTGTAACTTTCTTAATGTTAATGAACGGCCAATTTCGTGACAATGCTTGGACGTTGTTAGTTTTTTCTGTTATGGCTTACACACCCTCCACAACGTGGCGGGTCAAAATACTAGTTCTTACTTACAAAATCACTTATCAAATGACTCAAAGTTTACTAAAATATTATTCTGACCTTCCACGGCCGAAAATACATTGACTAAACTTTCTTTCACAAAGAAAGTAATTGCAAAGCCTTTAATATCGCCTTAATCATAACCGTCTGAAAAATTAATCTTGATTTGTTAAGTGATTAATTTCGGTGTTAGTTTTGTTAAGTTTGATATTAATATATGTTTAAGTATGGTAACAATATTATGGATTATTCTAGAATAAGTTTGTCTTATTTTCCAAGTTAAGTTTGTCTAGAGCAAGTTTAGCAGGTTTATAAATATGGTCTAGATTATTAGTTTTATTTGAGAGAGTCAAGAGAAGTCTCTTCTCCTTGTATGTTCATGAAGTTATGTTCGTTTGTTAGGTTCGTTTGATTATATGAAAAGAGTCGAGGGTTGTCACCCAATATCTTGTGTTCATTTGTTTGTTTGTTCGTTTGATTTGATTGTTTGATTCATCTGGGCCAACAATTGGTATCAAAGCTTTGGCTCGTTGCGCACCAGGTTCATTGTTCGATTGGAGTTCGGTAGTTAAGATAAAAGAGTTCGCTTGTTTTTACTTTGTTGTTCAAAAAGCAGGCAAATAAATTAATTGTTTCTTCTCAACACCAATTAATTCTCCACCTTGGTTTATTACGGTGAACAAAAATTGGTAACAATTAATTGTTTCTCGGTGCATGACAATTAATTTAGCAATTATTATATTGCAATTTGTATTGTCTATCGAGTGTTTTTGTGATCTAAAGTCAAACATAATATTAAATCTTCATCGATTAACTACAAAAGTCCATTATGGGTGAAGTCCATCAAATACATAATGTTAGTTCTGATTAAAAGAAACCGAAGAGAAGTTTGATCATCGAGTCATGGACGGTGATAAAGAAGGAAATCCAGGGAACTCGGGAATAGCGAAAGAATCGATAGGTAGTTTTGTTTTGCAAGAACCGAAGTTAACTTCGACCAACTATGCGTCATGGTCGGTTATGGTGAAAATTATCTTGGGTGCGAATGGTTTGCATGACGCGATTGATAAGGAAAAGGGGAATGGAATTAAAGAAAGAAAGAAGTTTATGGCGTTAGGTGTTATCTTTCAAACCCTACCTGAAGACGTGATGCTTCAGATGGTCAAGTATTCAGAACCGAAAGATGTTTGGCAAGCGTTAAGAGTTCGTAATCGTGGTGCAAAAAGAACTCAGAAAGCTCGTGTTCAAATGCTAAGAGCCGAGTTAGATGGATTTAAGATGGGGGAGACGGAAAGTATTGATGATTATGCAGCGAAGTTGGGTGGAGTACAGTCAAAGTACAAGACCTTAGGAGCGTTACTTGAAGAAGAGGGTTTGGTAATAAAATTCTTGAACTCTATGCCGGATAGATATTTACCTGTTGATTTTTTGATGGAGCTACTCGCAGACATCGAAACAATGGCGTTTGAAGATGTGGTTGGGCATTTAAAAGCATATGAAGAAAGAAACAAGTTCAAGAATATGAATGGAATTTCATCCCAAAGTCAGCTCATGTTCACCCATACCTGAAAGAAAGTTGAAAACTACCGAGGACGTGGTAGAGGCCGTGGAAGATATAATGGACGAGGAAGAGGGAATCCAATATGGAATGATGAATGCGAGAATGATGAACGGGTTGAATACCGGAAAAAGAACCTGAGAGAATGGCAAGATAGAAGGAAGTACGTAACGTGCTACAACTGTGATAAGATTGGGCACTACTCGAATGAATGTAACGAGTCAAGCAAAGGGAAAGAAGAAGTGAATTTGACAAAGAAAGAAGATGATGCTGATCCTTATTTGTTCATGACAGTTTGTTCAATAAAGAGAGTAAGTTTGAATGAAGAGAGGGTTATCCCTTGTGTGTTTGAAAAGGATGAAAAGAATGAAGGAACGTGGTACTTAGACAATGGTGCAAGTCATCATATGTCAGGAAAGAAAGGGTTTTTTACCACTTTAGATGAAAAAGTTTCGGGTCAAGTGAAGTTTGGTGATGGATCCGAGATCGAAATCAAAGGTAAAGGTAATGTGACTGGGGTAAGTAAGACTGGTGAAAAGAAAACGTGTTGTGATGTTTTCTATATGCCTAAGTTGAAGAGTAATCTTCTTAGCTTGGGTCAGTTGGATGAAGAATGATGTAAAATTGAAATAACCAATGGGATATTGGGGCTATATGATCAGAAAGAGAGAAAGAGAGATTGCTGATGAAGATTCAGAGAAATCTGAATAGGACATACAACATCAAGCATCAGGTATGTTGTAATCCTAACAACTTTGAAGTTGAAAAGAAAGTAAGTTATGACGTGAAACCGATTATGAAAGTGAAGAATATTCGGTTTGGAACGATTCCAAAAGATTTGCTTAGAGTTCGTGAAAGTATTGGTCAAGAACGAGCTGATGAGAAGAATCGAGTTGAGAAAGAAAGTAGCAATGTGGCTTCAAAGTTAAGCACGAAAGGAACGAATGCTAAGTTTGAGGAATCGGTGAAGCAAGTATGTTATGGTCAGCTGAAAAGAATGAATAAAAGCGAGAAGAGGAACAATTCAAGATTAAAGGGGTGAATGAAGAATTAATCTTGATTTGTTAAGTGATTAAAGTTCGGGGTTTTTTTTGTTAAGTTTGATATTAATATTTGTTTAAATATGGTAAGAATATTATGGATTATTCTAGAATAAGTTTGTCTTATTTTCCAAGTTAAGTTTGTCTTGGAGAGCAAGTTTAGTAGGTTTATAAATAGGGTCTAGATTATTAGTTTTATTTGAGAGAGTCAAGAGAAGTCTCTTCTCCTTGTATGTTCGTGAAGTTATGTTCATTTGTTCGGTTCGTTTGATTATATGAAAAGAGTCGAGGGTTGTCACCCAATATCTTGTGTTCGTTTGTTTGTTTGATTTGATTGTTTGATCCGTCTGGGCCAACACCGTCTAATAGTCTCGTTAGGCCCCAGGGTATACATTCAAGCTTATTAACTCCACGGGGTCTACTAGTCACCTAATTTACCTTATTTTACTCTACCTCACCCTAAGAAAATTGTTTAACCCTCATTTACCTTCCTTTATTTAATGTTAAATTGATTCTTAAATAATTGTGGTTGTGTGTGAAGAGGATTTTAAGTCCCATTAACGTTTTAACCCACCTTGCATTTAACGTCTTTTAACCCATTAAGGGAGTGGTATGCCACTTGTTAACCTTGCCAACTCAGCTTTAACGCCCTTTGGCGTTAAGGTATACCCCTAGGCCTTAATGGACATGTTTAAAATAAAATTCAATGACCGGGCCTATTGTAATCACTTAGAGATTTCAAGCAGGGAGGATTTGTGTTCTTATCCTGTCTCGAGGTTTGTATTTTCATTTTCCATCTCTTGATACAAAAAAGGGCTGCTCCTGGGGGGTGGCTGGGTGGTCGATGGCCACAGGCCTGACACCCTACTAGGCCCGAATTTTTTTTTGAAAAAAATTATATGTATTTTTATTAAAAACAATATATATATTTAATGTTTAAATACAATTACATAACCACTAGCTTGGTCTAGTGGCAAATGGGTATTACTCACAAGTCACAACCAAGAGCTTGTGGGTTCTACATGTTTAATCCTTTTGTTATACAAAAGTTTTTTACACAACCCAAATTATAACCAAGTAAGCCCATATAAAAATTAAACTGTTTAAACCCAACAAAATACTCTTTTTACTTAAAGCCCGAAAAAATTTTCGCCTTCGACCCAAAATTTTTTTGCTTTCTTGGAGCCGGCCCTGATACAAACATAACCTAATGCATTATCAAGATTAATACACGTTAGCATGATACATATATGAGAAATAATATCAAGTACGACTACATACTCATAAAGCATTAAACTTCAACTTATCACAAAACTGAAAGTAGAGGGACCGTATCTATGTCTAATTGAGCAAAATACTTTTCTTTAACTGCACTCATACGGAGGAGGCCAAATTCGTATGATCTCTGTTTGTCAACAATGTCCATCTTTATTATTAAAGTCACGCTTCTTGTTTGCTAGATGTATAGTTATTCGAATTGAACCAAATCATTTACGAGGTTTAATCTAGAGGCAAAGGGGCAAAGGGGTATGACTTCTAACAGAATGTTGTGGGGTCTTGTCTAATTTGAGACATGCTTAATCTTATTTTTATATAAAAGTTTTTCACGTAACTCAAATCATAACCAAGTATGTCAATTTAAAAATTAAATTATTTAAACCCAACAAAATGTTTCTTTCACTTAAGGTCCAAAATTTTTTTTGCGTTCGGCCCAAATTTTTTTTTCATTTCTTGGAGCTGACCCTGAACATCACCGATTTAAGTCAATCTTTCCTCATTAAGGCATTTCATCAAACACTTAGTATGCGTTATACGTATCTAACACGCTTGTCACCTTCAAAGTTAACAAGACCCATCAAAATTCATGGACAACTGCACTAATCAATCAATGCTTCATTCATGGTGATAATTATCAGCTAATAATCAACTATGTAAACATTGATCAAGCATGCATATTTAAGCTATCTTATCGTTTGGTTCAAGCTATAGCATTAGTTAAAATAAATCTAACTTGATTAATATAACTTTGATTTAGTTAATCTCAAAATTTACCGATGGAGTTCGATTTAAAAGAGGGTGACAGTTATAAATTATGTTAACGTTAATTTTTAAAAACATTTTTTTTCAACTAGGTAATAATATTATTTTTTTAGGTTTATTGGATTTTAAGAATCCCTATTGACTGGTATTGGCCGATAATAATCCATACTCATTTTATCACCACTGGCGGTCCCAAATTTAAAAAACTTGCCCCCCCTGTTAAAAATGACTTAACGGCATTATACTTTTATCCGAATTTCAAACTAACGTTTTAGGGCTTTTGATCGGAAGGAGAATGCGAGTCGATTGATGTAAAACTTAGCTCGAAATGGTGATCCATGCGACTTGATTTTTGTTAATTGTAAGTTCAAACACCCGAATTGAAGCATTGTTTCGTCATTTTGGAGCACCGTTTCGAACGAAATTTTACATCAATCGACTCGTGTCGTCCTTCTGATCAAAAGCCCTAAAACGTTAGTTTGAAATTCGGGAAAAAGTATAACGCCGTTAAGTCATTTTTAACGGGGGACCATTAGGGGCCAATTTTTTTAATTTTGGGACCGCCAGTGATGATAAAATGAATAGGAATTATTATCAATCAATACTAGTCAATAGGGATTATTATAATCCAATAAACCATTTTTTTACAACTGAATTATTTGGTTAATGATAGAATAATTATTTATAATTAAATTTAAGTTATTCATCTAAGAATATATTATTTTAAATGTCATAACTATTTAATATTTTTATTTAATAGGATGTGGTCATAGAATGACGGAATAACACAATCTAAGAAAACCTACAATTATAATACGTGCTCTTTACTAATTTTCAGTGTTTTCATAACTGGATAGAACAGCGAATCATATAGGCAACCGGTTCAACAGGTCTGGCCGACTAAATAATATTGGTAAAAAAAAGCTGACGGGTAGGACTAAAAAATGATTTAAAAAAAAATCATTTTTTATAGTAAACCGGTTCAACTGATTCGGTTTTCCTCAGACCGGTTGAACAAGTTCGGACCGCCCGGTTCTCTAGGAGCCGAGCAAACTACACAGAACAAGGTCGGCTTCGAGAAAGCAAAAAACAATTTGGACCGAAGGCTAAATTTTTTTTCGAAATTAAGTAAAATGAGTATTTTGTTGGATTTAAACAATTTAATTTTGATATTTGCTTACTTGGTTATAATTTAGGTTGTGTAAAAAACTTTTGCATAAAAACAGGATTAAACATGTCTCAAATGATACTAGAACCCGTAACTTTTTGGTTGGGAGTAATACCCCTTTGTCCCTACGCCAAGCTAGTGGTTATGTAATTGAGTTTAAATACTAAATATACATATTGTTTTAATAAAAATACATATAATTTAAAAAAAAAATAATTCGGGCCTAGCAGCGTGTCGGGCCTGTGCAACCCCCTCTTAGGGTCGTCCCTAACACAAAACTGGACCAGGCAGTGGACCGAATCCAGTTCGGATCGGTTCGACCGGCCGGTCCGGTCACAATAACGTTGCTAATTTTATTTGTTAGGTATAGAAAAGATAAGAGAGAGAGATCTTTATTTTTTTATTCGTTAATATTAATATATTATAAATTCACATAAAAAAATTGAGTCGTTTTATGTTTGTATAATTATATAACTTTCATCATGAAGGTGACATGTGTATATTTAAACAAGCCCAATGGGTCTAACCACCAACTGAAGTACTTAGAATATATTAGCCCATATAAACAAAAGGAAATTTTCACGGGATTATGTAATTTTGTACTCTTCATATTTTCATTTGCTTTAAAACTGAATTCCATCTTTACCTTTAAAAATGTAACAAAAATAAGTTGTAACCGGTAATTTTAAATTATTTATCTTCTTTTAATTAATACGTAAAGTGTAATCATTTTAGCATAGATTATAGATTATGAGCGCGTATTTTTCGTTTTTAGGAAAGATAACATGGAATGAGGATGGTTCTCGTTGACGAATGGTTTTGGTGGATGGTGCCTCTCATTAATACTATAGACTAGGGTGTAAATTGAAAAGGAAAAGTAGATTTTAATAATCCTAACTATTTGCTATTGGCTAATAATAATCCCAAGTAATAATGTGACTGGTGGCAATCCCATCTTTCAACTATGTTGCCAAGAACAATCCTAGTCTAACGAATCACTAACTTCGTTAGCTATATTCTGTTAGGTTAGTGTGAAATGACCTAAATGCCCCTTTAATTTTAAAACAAAAGTTACAATTTCTAACTACCCTATTGATGTGCTAAAAATAGTTGTAAATTTATTAACTAAAATTATGCTAATCTAGACACTAAGTAATAATTCTACTCTTAACTTAACTAAAACTACTAACCGGCAAGTGAACCGGTCGACTCTAGTACAGCTAAGTAAGTCCGGATATCTAACCCACAGGACTCTTTAAATTACGTTAACTAGCTAAACTAAGACTTAACTACAGACACGACTATTTATTTATTAGTATTGGGGGTTTTACTAAAAACTAATATTAAACTAATATTAAATTAATCACTAAGACTTAAAGATGACTTAAACATAGACTTAATATAAATGATGACAAGCAACCACCTAGGCTAGAATCCCTAATGTATCAATTATCAAGTAGTTGGAAAATGCTAAGTTATGGAACTGGGATCTTAAATTATTCACTTAAAGAAAACCCAAACAGGACCCCTGACCCTTCTCAAGAAGACACCTATGGATTTCTATTAAGTTCTCAAAAACACCAGTTTAATTAGACTCGCTTACGGTCGCTAATTATTTTATGACAAGTACCTCTATAAGAAATCCTACCTTACAGCGCTGAAATCAAAGGTAGTTTAAAGTATTCACTCGACTAGATAAATAAGGCTGAAAAACAAACCTAGACAGACTCCTTACGAAGAACTAAATCTAGCAATCTTAAACAACCAAGACTTATCATATAATCTATCACCTCTCAGCTATTTAGATTAGCAGCACACTTAAGTCTATCTGATTTATTAATATTGTTCCTATGGCTTTAATGCATATCAACTATAAACTATGGCTTTAATGACCTAACAGAATCCTATTATATGAAACAATCACCAAGGAAACTGTGAAACAATAAAATTCCCCAAACAATCCTAAGCACACATATGCATCGAATAAATAACAAGAAACCTCTTACTTAATCATAAACCATAACAAAAGCAAAGTCCAAACTAAAATCCAACGTCAACAAAAGTTCATCATAAAGCCTAGGGGGTCTAGGGGTTTAGCCAACAACCATACTCAAGAACAAACCAAATAAATAAGGTTCAAAAACTGAATTCATAAAAAAAACAAAAAAATCAACCCGAATAATAATGAAGTTTGGATGAGTAGGTGTTGAACCCGAACGCTCTCTACTCGAACCAATGGCTTCTTTTTTTTCTCTTTTTCTCCTTTCCTTTTGTCGAAACCCTTCTTTTGCCTCTGACTTCGACGTCCACCTCCCAACCCTCATAGAAGCGGTCCTCTAAATACATTAGTATGACGGTGACTTGAATGGAAACTGATCTCACGTGATGGGCTTTGAGCCCGTTAGTCTTCATTATTGCTTTGAATTCAATTAAACCATTTAGTAACTTTGATCTGAGACTACATAATTCAACATCACAAAAATAAAATAAGAACTAAACTAGTTGAATTATGCACCATTTACGTAATGTTATAAATTAATTGCAATGCTAACAAAGTTAATTGACTTATAAACTAAAATTTTGATAACACAAAAGACGTTTGAAACATCAACTTCCAGTTTATTATAATTCACATTCAAATTCACATTTTCTAATAGAAAGCAATTTATCAAAATATGATATTTTAGCTCGTTGTCTCTTGAATCTTTAAAACTTTAAATCTGAACGAGAACCGAATATAATTTAACAAAAACTATCCCAAAGCTACTCAAAAGTGTAGGATAAAGTTATAAATACTTATATATAATTTTGCCCACATCACCTATCTGCATCTTCATTGCCCTCATCAACCAAAGAACACCACCTCGTTTCATCCAACAACTGCCACTGCCATCGCCACCGCCATACCGACACCGCCACCACTATATAAGACCTTCACCCTCTGTTCTCTCTCCCAAACCCTCCCGGTAACACCTTTCCGTTAAATCGATTAAGAAACACCAACGCGCGCAATCAACTGGGTGGTTCGATTTTACGTCAACCTGAAGCATCTCCTGAAACCATCTCCACAATCACCATAACATCCGCGAACGGGAACCGTCGCCACCATCAATTTCATCGCCATCATTCCATTTCTTTGTTCGATTTCCGGTTATATCTAAAGCAAAACTGCAACTGAAAAATTAGATATAAATATCGGGCCGGTTTCTCGACGGAAACAGTGTAGGAGGGGTGCTTGCCAGCCGAAAATGATTGTGCTAGTGGATGTCAGCGGAGGAGTTGTCGGAAAGGTTGGGGGATAGAGAGTCTTATACGGTGGTTGTTGTTGTTGTCGGTAGGGCTGTTCAAAAAGCTTGCGGCTCGAAGCTCGCTCGAAAAAAGCTCGAAGAAAGCTCGCTCGAAATCGGCTCAATTACAATCCCGAGCCGAGCTCAACTTGATTTTTAAACGAGCCGAGCCTGAGCTAGCCCCAGCTCAACTTGAGCTCGCTCGATAGGCTCGAACTATTGTATTTTAATTTATTATACACACACACACACACATTCATTTAATTATCTAGCCCAACTTTCTTAGCCCAATACAAAATACCCACAACCCAATTCACCAATCACCACACCACCGGTCCACCTTTATACACATATGTGACAATCGTCAATTTCAGGTTAACTCCGTTAACTCAACTCCGTCAATTCAAACTTTAGATCACTGAACCTATAACGCACACCTCATTACATTTAAACTTGGGTTTAAATGGCGCTTGACACTTACTACATGTGTAGTCTTTCGGGAATTGCACCGAAACGCAAACGAGTTGACGCAAACAATTGGTGAATAAACGAAAAACGTCAAAACAATAATTATGGGATAATTATGTGTTAGACTTATGTGTTATGTGATAACATTGTTATAAACGTTAATTCAAGGTGCAATAATTAGTTAATTAAGCTAGTAAAGTAACATTTGAAAGTTAAGGGACCAAAGTGTATTATATTATTATTATTAATATAAACCTAAAACCCTAACTCTCCTCTTCCTTTCTCTCCCAAACCGACGGCAACCCCTCTCCCACTTCTCCCTTGCGATCGGCCCTCATACACACACATACAATCAAGATTGTTCAAGTTTGATTGAAGATTAAGGTGCTAGGAAGGTATAAACAACTATCCTATGCATCCTTTATGCTTAATTTCGATTTTAATGGGTTAATTATAAACCCTAGGTCCGATTTTTATATGTAATTATGTTCATGTGTCTTGTTTTGATTGAAAGATGTATTGATGGTTGAATTGATAGCTAGTATTGGTGTTATTGCATGTTAATCGTTTGTTTCTTGATTTTGAGTTCAAGTAAAACCCTAATCATGGATGTAATGTGTAATTGATATGCATGGATAGTGATTATGGTGTTTAGAGTGTTATATGAACGGATTATGGTCTATAGATGGTTAATATGTTGAGTTTTGTTGCAAACAGTTTCTGGACAGATTGTGTTGTTGATGTTCAATTGACTGTATCTGGGTGTAAATGTAAAAATTGGTTGAGATTATTGATACTATAGTAAACTAGGTTGAGTCTAGTTTCTAAAGAATATAAATTTGAAATTTTTGGACATGTAAAAGTTAACCTTTATGATTTTACAAAAACGTTGTGCAAAGCTGAGTTGTTAGACATGCTGTTAGGTTGTTTTGTAAATGTTATATCTCATGAACTACGAGACCAATTGGGTTAGTTCCACTTCTGGAAGTTGACTTGTTGAGTTAGGAACCTAACCCAAGTGGTCTTGCATTTGTTGGATTTTTCATTTAACGGGAATTTCAAATAACATTCTGTTGCGCATGAATTTGACTGTTATGAGCTTGCTGTAGTGTTTTGATCATTATGAGAAATCTATGTGGAATAAAAATAAAATAAAATATGTTCTGGAAACCTAACATATGCATGATTTAGTGATGATTTTTGGTAAATTAATTGAGATGCTATGATCGGTGGAATAGTACAATCTTTCAAGTGGAATTTCTGTCTCGGTGAAACTAGCTGCTGAATTTTGTGAAAATGCATGAAACATGATAATTGCTAGTTAATTGTTATATTTTGACCAATTGGCCCCTGCGGGGAATACTTGCTAAATAGTTGTCGTGTTTTGACCAAATTGCCCTTGCGGGGAATAATTGCTAGTTAATTGTTATGTGTGACCAAATTGCCCTTACGGGGAGTAATTGCTAGTGATGTACATTATTAATACATGACACGTAAATAATTGCTCACACACGTATCGTATCACAAATGTACTCGTTAAGTCACACACGATTCACAAACAAACACGAAACGTATCTTGTGATTAGGAATTATGTGCCGGGTCTAGAGACTCGATATTAGTTCCGATACTTAGAAAATCTCCTTGTTGTTTTAGAACGCTAGAGAGAGTTTTCTGTGACGCGCATCACTTGGTGATTTATTTTGGGAATTCTTCGCAAACAGTGAGTTTCACTTACCCCTTTAAACTGTTTTAAACGCTTTTCACTTGGGGGAGATAACATACTCTGAAAACGCATTTAAGATTTTGTTAGTAAATTATATATCACTTGTAAAGGCTAAGTGGCAAACGAAACAATTGAAGTCCTACACATCGAACCGGTTAATATTTGGATAATAGCGAGTCATTGTTGAGTAGTACTACTGGGTTTGACAAACCCCACCCAACGCTAAACTCGACTAGAGGTCGAGCGGGTGTAATTTTGGCTAACACGTACCATGGTCTGGATGACCTGGTGACAAGGCACTTGATAAACAGTCAGCTTCGGTGTCGAACACTTAGTAATACTTGTTGTATAGGCTAGCTACCTATCGATATATAATTGATTTACACTATCTGGTAACGCAAAACGCTGAACGCAACACGCTGAACGCAAAACGCTAAACGCTTTATTTTATATAAACTTGTGAACTCACCAACCTTGTGTTGACACTTTTAGTATGTTATTCTCAGGTAGCCGAGGCGGGCGCGCGGTATAGGATCATGCATGGTTTTGAACATTCTGATATGCAAACATGTTTTTAACTATTATTACTTGGGTTTTAAGTCGTCCTGCGTGACGCAACTTTTGTCTTTTGGTTTTTACGCTTCCGTACTTATTTTCATTTAAACGTTTTTATGGTTTGATTATAACTAATGATTCCGATCCTGTTAGTTCACACCCTCTGACGGTAAAACTCCGTTAGTGGATTTTGAGGGTGTGACAACATACTTCAACCCTAATCTGAATATCATCACTTCACGTTGCGGCTTTCCCCCTGGCCCCTACACGTTGCTTGTTGGCTGCTCCGCCACTCCACCACTCCCCCTACACTCTGCACGCTGATTAGCGCGGCTGCTGGCCTTCCGCACGCTGCTGGATGCTCCGTATTTCCGCCACTCCGTCAGACCATCACCAATACGAAGTCACGACTCACGACGCTGAAGGTAATCCACCAAATCCTATTTCTTGAGTGCAATTTCTTCATATTTAGGTTTAGACTAAGACACGATATCATGTGTTTCTTGATTTTTTGGTTATTACCGTTTCCAAACTGCTCTACAAATTGACATACACGGTAAATTCGAGCCAAATCGAGCCAAGCCGGCTCGATTTTAAGCTTGAGCTCACAATTTCAGCTCGATTGAGTATCAAGCTCGAGCCGAGCCAGCTCGATTGATTATGGAGCTCGAGCTGGCCTTGGCTCGGGCTCGGCTCGGCTCGTGAACAGGCCTAGTTTTCGGCTTGAGACCGTGGCGGTGACGGTTGTTGGTGTCGTGAGACGCTAGTGATCTTGGTGGGTGTAGATGCAGATACTAAAATGTGAGGATGAAGGTGTATGTATCTATCATATATGTATTTTATTCTTAAAGATTATAAAAACAAAAGGGGTAGTTACGTCATTTCACACTAACATAACAGAATATAGCTAACGAAGTTAGTGATTCGTTAGACTAGGATTGTTCTTAGCAACATAGTTGAAGGTTGGGATTGCCATCAGTCACATTATTAGGGTGTGTTTGGGATTCCTTATTTACCTCTCCTTATGACTTATGATGGTTGAGTAAGTGCTTTTTGTGTTAACAAAGTGTTTGGGAACACATAAGGCATTTTCTATATCTTCTTATCAACAAAGCCAAAATAAAGGTTTTCAATAAGTTGGAGTTTGCTAACTTATCTCCTTATAGGATTAGAATACTTATTACACCCTTCCAAGTTCCATCCCACCCAACTTATTCACTTATACAAAAATGTTTTTTTTGGTCATTTTACATCAATAAGTTAAACCAAACACTTTTTTAAAAAACAACTTATTGTCTTATGTTAATTCAAACATTTTTTTGGAAACTCCTTATTAAAATGCCATAAAACATTTTCAACTTATCACAAAAAGGCCTTTTTACCTTAAATAAGGAATCCCAAAAAACCTTAATTAGAATTATTATTGACCAAATAGCGAATAGTTGAGATTATTAAAATATAATTTTCTAATTAAAAATAGTCTATGGTGCAATTAGAAAAACCCTGCCTCAAATAAGAAGATAGAGAGACATGACAGTGGTCTATAGGAAGAAATAGATGACGTTGATGTTAACTGATTTTTTATTTATTATTTTTTTAAGGGTAAAGAGAAGACTTTTAGGTGGTATTAAGGGTAAAGAGAACACTTTTAGGTGGTGATCATGGTGGTAATTGGCAGGCCCATTTATAGTTTAATTTGAATATATATGTAATTAATTAATTAAAACAATTTCGATCAATAGAATTACAAATTTTGTCCTTTAAACATATGCGATTTATGGATTAGGTCCTTTAAAAAGTTTACTTGCGGGCGGTGTCCTTTACATGACATGTTTGTTTGATTTTTCGTCCTTTTGACTAACTATCATCCAAAAACTCAGTTAAATATTATCATGTGTCAAACACGTGAGGGCATAAATATAATTACATATGTATTTAATTTATTCTTTTAATGGAAAACTATTAAATTGATGTGGGTCTCACCATTTAACTCATCATCTCTTCAACCTATAGATCTTCATCTTCATTTCTTCATCCACCACACCACCACCACAACCACCGCCTCCGCCGCCACTACCTCCGAAACCACCATCTTAGAAAACTATCAGCTCATGCCTCTCCGAGCGGTGAGTGGTAATCCCCCCTATTTCTCTCTCTAAATCCAGACCCAATCATTTGTTCTTCACACCAAATTCTCTTCAGATTCTCATTCCTTCTTTAGGTCTTCATACCCTAAATACCCATAACTTTGATTTCCAAAAACCCTACTAATGGAGCGTCCAAATGGGGCTCCATTTGAATCGTTTCCTCCGGCGTTTGAATCGGAGCTGGTCGGATATGTCCTTGTTGGTAAATGATTCTCCGACGGATCGTCGGAGCTATTACGGTGAGTAAATTAGGCCTTCCTTTAGCTCCGAAGAGGGTTTTTTTTTCAGTGGCATCACCGATCTCCACCACCACTGTGGGTTTCTCCTATCAATTAGGGCCTGCAAATCATTAGAGTCTTGTCTCTAATAGTTCAGATTTGCTAATCGAACCCATCTCATCTTTAATGGGTAGCCGATAATTGCAGTGGCTATAAAGCAGCGTGCGGCGGCGATTAAGGTTGTGACACGGTGATTATTTTTAGCGGAAATGAACTAGTTTTGTGATAAAACACCACCTGGGTACAATACTGGGTTTAACAATATGTTGCTAGCAGGTTGGTGACAATGGAGGTGGTGGTTGTGTGGTGGGTGGATCTTGGTAGTAGTGAATGGTAAGAAGAGAGTTGATGGGGATGGAAGTGTGGGACCCATATTAATTTAATTGTATATATATATATATTAATAATAATATTTTTATATTATATTTATATACAGTTATAAAAACAGGTGGAAATTACATTTATGCCCTCACGTGTTTGGCACATGACAATATTTAACTGAGTTTTTGGATGACAGTTAGTCAGAAGGACGAAAATCAAACAAACATGTCATGTAAAGGACACCGACTGTAAGAAAACTTTTTAAAAGACCTGGTCCATAAATCGTATAAGTTTAAAGGACAAATTTGTAATTCCATCATTCATTTTTAACAAGGAATTTCATGTTATTCATGCTCACACAACACATTATCAACCGACAAGAAGTCATGTGTTACTAGACTATAGAAAGTAACATGTATCAAATTGATAATAAACAGAAAAATCAATATTAAAGTTATTATATTAATATATTTGCCAAGTTAATGTACTCAACTTTTGCTTTTGAGCAAATATTATATTAATATATTCCAAAGGAATGAAAAAAAAACATGTTTGGTTACCATGCATGAATGGAATAGATCATTCTAAATGAAATAAAACTCCTTCCATTTTTAAGATTTTCATTTCTTTTGGTATGGGTGTTTTTTTTTTCATTCCTTTGAGGAATGAAAAAGTCAAAAAGTCAAAATCATTATTACTATTATAAAATTATAATTATGTTATTATTATTTTCAAATTATAGTTATTATATTATCATTATCGTTTTGTATATTATAATATAACTATTATTATATTAGAACTGTTACTACATTATCAATATATTTTATTTTTAAATTAGATGAGTTAACATTTCACAACGCATATACATTTAACGATCTCATTGCAGCACGAGGTCTTAAAAATACTTATTATGAATATTCATTTATTATTAATATTATTTATTTATTTTTTATTATTATTACTAATAAAAATATTAATAATGATAAAGTGATTAATCATTTCATTCTTACATGGTAACCAAACATGATAATGGAATGGTAATGATCCATTTCATTCCTTTCTTCATTCCATTACCACGTCCATTCCATTCTCTCATCTATTCCATTACTCCGTACCAAACATACCCTTAGTTGTTTAGACTTCAAGACACAAAATGACAATTCCAGCGGTTGAAAATTGTGAGTGAGAAATCTTGTTGACTGCCTCCACTTAGTTGGCTAAGCATAAACCCTACAACTGTCGTGCATTGAGCAACATCTTTTACTAATCATATACAAGCAATTGAATCCCTCTACAAAGGAGATCTTTGATTGCTTGATCTTTAATTATTAGCTCTCAATGTTTTCCCACTCTTTCAACGGACATTAAGGAAAGTGAGTGTCTTAATATATAGTTATTTATGTAATTAGAGCCTTTAAATTAGTAATAATTGTGATGTAGCATTAGAAGTCTTTTCAATTGGAACCTTTAAATTAGTGTGTAACTAGGTTAGATCCCATGCTCCACGGGTGAAAAATATAATAAAATAAAAAATTATCGTATGTAATACGTAAATTCAATTATTTCATATAATAATTTTTATTTATAACTTTTTTTTATTAAGTTTTGATATATTATGCATTATAATTTTAAGTTGAAAACCAAATCTTAATGCTTGACTTATTTCAAATAAAACAGAACATTCATACCGATTTTGTTATATTAAATATTGTGTGTATAAAAATGATATTTATAACAAAATATTGTTACATATTTAAAAACTAAATTTACAAAGACTAAGGTTTTGTTGTAAAAAGAATAAATAAAAATATATTTTAAAATAAAGAAATAAACGATGAACAATCTTAAATGGTTGTGTTCAAGAGATATGAGAAAACAATGTTATATTGTGAATTATGAAAATATTAATAATTAAATATAATTTTGATTTTATACTTGAAGAGAAATCACATTTATATATGTTAAGTCAAGAAATCAAACACAATTACCATTTTAGTGAAGTTGATAAGCATTTTTGGTATGAAACATGAGGTCTTTGGTTCGAAATCCATATCACATAATAATATATTTTTCAAAATTTTATAAAGCTTTACGGGTCATAGGTTATAATAGGAAAACAGGTCATGGCCCATAATATAATAAGAAATAATGACATGACATCTAATTGGCATCCTATATGGAGTGCCTAATTAAATGCCACATAGACAACTTGTGTTACTTTAATTATAGTTAGATTAGAACCTCTAAGAGCATTCTCGCTCCGTTCCTTAAAAATACATGAGAAAGATTTATAAATTATATATTATGGTTATGAGTGGTTTTTAATAGAGGATAGAGAACACGTTATATGGGAAAGTTAAATTTGGGGTTTCACTGTTCATACCGTATAATTTTTTAATATTTTCTAAAAGTGGTTGTGAGTAGAGGTGCACAAACCCGTTTAAAACTCAAAACCGGTTTGGGTTAAAGCCGGTTCGGTTTGGTCAACAAAAGTCAAAACCGGTTTATGATCGGTTTCGGTTCGAGTTGAAACCGGTTTCTTACCATGGTACGATCGGTTTCGGTTCGGGTCTTGATCGGTTTTGGTTTGGGTTTTGACTGGTTTTTACCAGTTTCGGTTCGGTTAACCAGTTTTGGCCGAGAGATTACAAACCGGTTCCGAACCTACGGTTTCAATCGGTTCCAAAACGGTTTATACAAAATCATTTTCAAACTGGTTCGGTTTCGGGTCGGTTCGGTTAACCGATTTATTTGACAACCTCTAGTTGTGAGTGGAGGAGGGAGAGAATATAATGATAAATGTATAAACAGTATTATTTAATTGAACAAAAGAGAGAAAATAAAATGATTTTTTAGTGTAATAATATGATATATATGAATATATGGTAAGGAATGGACTGAGAATGTTCTTACCATATTTAAAGTTCAAACATGAATAGACAACTTTGAAATAAAAGATACGAGTTCGGACGCCATTTTCGGTTACTTTCGTGTCAATTCGGGTGTAAAAAACAGGAAAAAGTATAAAAATTTGAGGTTGACTAATGCGGTGGTGTCGGTTGGTAAGATTGGGGGTCGATAAAACTCGAGTGTTTTCAGTCTCGGAGATTGAAGTTGTGAGTCAACACTTATTTGGTCGGTTACCGTTATGTTCATTACGATACAAGAATTAAAAAAAAAACGAAACAAAAACTGCCAAGAACCAATTTGGTGCCGCCAAATGGCCCAATCGGCTGGCACTTGGCCCAATCGGCTGGCACTTAGCGACAGAAAGCTTGTTAAATGTTATATATAATAATTAGATAATGCGAAATAAAAATGATCTTTTTAAATTCTCATTTCAGATGATCTTTTTAAATTCTCGTTTGCAGATTGTAAGTGAAATCGAAATAATAACCAAACATATTGTTCTAAAATTATAGAGAAACCTTAGAGAGATAAACGTGACAGAATATAACTAAAGTAGTGTATCTAGATGATATACATGATAACAATTGTCATACACTAATGAAAAGTTCTATGAGACTAAAAGTACATACTTATTCAAATGGGTAGAATATACATATAACAAACTGTTACTGTAGCCATACGTTTGCTTTTATATATAGATTAACTAGTATAACTTAAGTGTCAGGTGAGTTTTTTTTTTCTTTTTTACCTAAATGAGAAAAGGAAAAATTATTTTTGAAACTATTAAAATGGGTTTCTTCTGTAAACTTATCGTTTTTCACTCATACTCTTATTAATCAAAATAACTCCTTTTAAAATTTTATACTTAGAAAAGATAGATAAAAAAATGAATTAAATAGCTTTTATCTTTTTCATCTTGTCTAAATCAAAAACTATTCAAATAATGCTTTTCGAAACTGTTTTTTACATATTCATATCCTTTATTTGTTTTGGTTTTTCGTTGCTTTCTTTTTTTTTCTCTTTTTTTTTCTTCAAGCAAACTTTTTATATTTGAGGGTACAATATGTTTATGTTTGATAATACAACTATTTTATGATAGATTTTTTTAGTTGTTTTATGATTAAAACGGATGTTTTATAATGTAAAATTTATATTATTTTTCCTTTTAAATAGCATTTCCATCATTATGCTATGAATAATATATGCCAAAAAATAACTTACGTCTAAACCAAACCGGTTTTGAATGAACGACATTAGTACCGGTATAATTCAAACCGGCACCGACATTTTTTTATATGGTTTTTGTTGTTGTGTTTAATTATTTTCCCGGTATTTCAGTACAAATATTGTTCTAATAGAGTTTATTCTAAAATAATTTTATTTGATATCGTAAGCTTTACGAGTGTAAGTATCCTACCAGTACCAATAGCAACCCGATCAGATTTCTACTAAACAATACCAGTACCAATATCGATGTTAAAAGCATGCCTATATAAGAATACAACTTGAAGAAAACAATAAAAATAACAATAGTAAAGCGATTAAAAACAAAGACAATAAAACCAAAATAATGCTTTTTTTTTGTTTTAAATCGGTTTTCATAAATAAATAAATAGTTAAATAATATGAGTATGTTAAAAAACAATTTTTTTTGGAATAATTTTGATTTAGACGGGATGAAAAAAAAATAAAGCATTATTATTTTTAATTCATTTTTTTATCTATCTATTTTAAATATAATTTTCAAGAAAGTAGGGTTGTCATAACATATCGGACACGACACGATAAGATATGATGAGCTTTTATACTAAACACAAACACGAACTTGTTTAGTAGCATGTTAACCTTTTAAGACCTATTAAAGGACATGTTTAAAGACACAATGAATAATACATGTGTAACGAAACCAAAATTTACAAAACAATCATAAAAGTTTTAAATTAATAGATAACCCACAACCTATTTGAAACAAAAAACCACAAATTCATAACATACTAGAAACAAAAGATGACAAATACATAACATACTTGAAATAAAAAAACATAGATGCAAATCATTACATCTATAAAAATATAATATTGGGTTCTACGTGCATTATTGAAATATTGTTTGTAAGTATGATTTTAGTTTTAAGACTTTAAGAGTGTATATATATTTATTTTTTTAAAATAAAAATCTACACATGTTACTAACAGGTTAACATGTATTTAACATGTTAGTACACAAATTTAAACATGTCTTAAATAGGTTGACTTGTTTAAGACACGAAACTTGTTAAGCTCAAACCCAAACCTATTAAAACTGTGTCGTGTTGTGTTAGCAGGTCCATGCCATGAATTGATGGCCCTATTAATAAGTATAGGAGTGAGAAAAGATAAGTTTATAGAAAAAAAAACATATTTTAGTAAATACTTTTCAAATCACCGATTTTGGTAAATAAGTCCCGCCCCCTTTTCCCCATTTTGGAAAAACAATTCTTATTTGGTGGGCCGGGGAATAGTAGATGGGTCGGGATCAGGTGTTTGAGATGTGTGGTGCTTGTTGGGTTCGGTTGAGCAGGTTGAGTTGTGGAGTTTGGACTAACGGGGCCGAGATTGGTAGGCTGAGGGTGTGGGCAAGAGACGGGAGGTGGTGTGGTGTTGTAGGTGAATAATGGGTTTGTATAGGTGTCAAGGAAGCCATACAAAGAAGGTAATGAGGGTTGGTTTTGAAATGATAGAATTTTCACCGAACGTAACATGACGGGAGAGATGACCCGTTCTATTTTCTGGTTTAATTAATGGTGCAATTGAAAAGCCTCAATTTAGTTCTTAACATAAACCCTAAACGGGTCTTAGAGAAATTGATCAACGAACCCATTCAATCATTGAAATTGATTAAGGGCTTTAACTTAGATGATAAAATGAACTACTTTTATGTTTACTATTTACTTGAAATGTCGATGGAAGATGATGAACAACCAAAACAGTTGACTTTTCTAGTCAACAAAAGCAAAACCGAGCAATTGAGCACCAAGAACGCTTGAGAGTGGAAAATTAGTTGTGGTAAAAAAATCAACAGAGACTAGAGAAGGTTTATAACTAACAAATTAATTATGCACCTGTTTACAAACTGATTCGCATTATATCATTTAGGTTTATGCATAACTAAATCGGGGCTTTTCAATATCTCTAAGAACCGTTTAGGATTTATGTTAAACCAATTTTTATCTCGTTAGTTATGCACCCGCATGAATTGTTTATTTTCATATTACTTATATATTATAATTATATCAAAATTGTGGCTACTCACTTAACAAGTGTTGTTAACAAATAAAAATTTTTTTACGCACATTGCAGATTGCAATTTGGGATGATTGAAAGTTTGAAAAATTTAGTTTAGACTTTAGGGTATCCTTAAAATAATAAAAGAAAATTGTATAATTCTTTTGGTTCATGTATTATTACTTGTTTTCTTTCTTGTATTGAATTCTGTGTGTATTTTGGTTTGAAATGAAATAATTAGTTACTGTCACCATATTTATTTAGTGTCTTTGAGCTTATGAGTAGTCATAATCGCGCCTCGGCGATTTCCGCTGTAGGTTGGGGTGTGGTGGTGTCCATTTCTGCATGTGCTAATGATTTATGTCACCTACAAAACAAACATGCATAATCTTTCATTTATCAAGTGGTGGATATGGCGTAGACAAACCGGTCTATAAAAATCTAGAAGGGGGTGGGGGTGGGGGTGAATAGTTTTTCTTATCTTTTAATCCGATTTTAACGAGCTAATGACTTTATTAAAGTCTTTTAACAACTTGTAAAATTAAACACAAATAGATAAAGAGTTAAGGCTTAGAGATGACACAGCCGGATTTATTGAGGTTCAAGTGAATGCTAACCAATTCACTCTACGTCCTCTCCCTAATCCTTGATTGAGAGTTTTATTCACTAGTCCTTTCCCTAAAATGGTATAGATCACCAATACAAACGTCTCACTTTTCAAAGGAAGTGATCACCTTCTACACCTAGCACACAAAGTACTTAGCTTTACAATTCTTCTATATCAAGATAGAGTTCCCAAGCCTATAATCAAACTCTAGGGTTCAGTTTGTGAAACAGACTAGACGAGTTGATTAAACCTACTTGTAAAACTCATTTGCTTATACCTATAATCAAAAGACTAAATATTTGACCTTAGTGATTGACAGAACTTAATCCGCACAATTGGTTTGGATGAATAATTACCTAATTGATTACCAGTTTTAAGGTTTGATAAATGCAATCGGCTTAATGGTTAAAGATAAACGGGCCAATGACTAAGAATTTAATCCTAAAAGTTGATGACCACAAATCAATTAACTTATAAAACTTCAAAGCGTTCAATTATGAAAAACTGTTCAACCACATAAACAAACATAAATATTCAACTAACCGAATGATTACTCAAATCCAAATCCAACATCAAGAGGTTAAAGTACCGAGAGTCTAGCTTCAAACACAACCCTACTCTCGGAGATGGTTATGAGAGCTTTAGCCTAGCATATGCATCTTGAAGATCTTGATTATTAGTTGAGATGACGAGAACATGAATGATTATGATGATTAAAGGGTGTTAGGATGATGAAAGATGTCCCCAAGAATGTCCAAGTATGATATGGTATGAAGAATAATCGATTTAAGGTTTTACTCTGCTTAAATATGGAAGAAAAATACTCAAAACCGACATTTCCTGTCAGGCCAGACCGTAAGCTACGACATGGCCACCGTAGCTTAAGACTGGCCCGTAGGCTACGACTCTTCTTCTCTGCCTTACGGGTTCATTTTCATTCACTCCACTGCAAACTACGGGTTGGGCACCGTAGCTTACAGTTGCTACAGTACCATAACATCTTTCTTTCATTTCCTTAAGCTTGTTCATCATTTGAACACTCAGTTGCTTCCCTTCATCCGTAACTTGATCTCTTACCTTCCTAAGTACTCCAAATTAATTCCTTTAAGCTCCGAGCACCTGTAATCATAAAACCACTCGAAGTATTCGTGTTCGATACATATAAACAATTAAAACACACAACATTAAACACCTAAACCATGTTCTTTCACCCACACATCATACACGCATGTTCAATGGGGCCCTTCGATTTCGCTCGAGGAATCTCCAGATTTTTGTTCCCTTGTTGTTGCCGGCAGTGATCCCAATTTTTCATGAGGTGCTTCCGAGTGCTGGCGGGGCTCATACTGATGGTCCAATTATCATGATATACCATGGCCGCATCTTCCACACCCGTAGCCATCACAGTACCCGCAACACATCTATATGGATTTGTCTCCGGCTACACGGGCGGTCGCCCAGGACTTTGGTCGCCAGATCGACCGCGTTGAGGAATTGATGGGGTGGGTGTTTAAGACGATGAAGGATTTGAGGCGGGCCCATGGATTGTAGGAGCGACCACTACCAACGCCACGACAATATCCGCAGGCCGCTTAGGATTCACCGGCGGATCGGGATCAACATCCATAGTTAATTTGGTTGACTTCTTTTGTATTTCAGTGATATATGTATGAACTGATTATATATTTTTGCAGTTTCAGTTGCTTATGTCTCTAATATATGTTTAACATGTTTTGAATACTTGGCTGGCAACATATTTAGGCAAATAAAGAATCATTTTTTAGACCTCAATTTCCAATGTATTGAGTAAAACTGATAAAAAAAAAGGGGTAATTACATATATTCCCTACTAAGTTGATCAATTACATATATACCCAATCCAGAATTACAAATATCCCTTTCATTAAACATAAATATTACATATTTACCCATTTGATTAAAAATAGCTTATAAAATGACCATTTTACCCTTACCTTTACTAAAACTATAAAATCATATATTAATTTTGCCCATTTTTAACTAGTTTTTTTTTCTTTTGCTTACACGATCGTATAATTTCGGTAATGGTATCGCTCGTTTGGGTATTATGCGGCATTGGCACCGCTAATATACCGAAAATACCACTGAATACTGATATTATCTCTACTGTTCCTGTTCAAATCGATTAATATTTCATTAGTTGCTTGTACATGTACAGACTTGTATGTATCAAAATAACAAACTGATTTTGGTTTCAAACTTGAACCTACTGACTTGAAACAAACTTGAACTTGGTAACCAAACCTCATCCATCGCGTCATGTCTGCATACACAGAACCAAAAACAAAAACAATATTAACTCCATAGTGTTTGGAACTGAATTTCGAATTTCGTGATAACAGATTAAGCAATAATTGAATAATTCCAAGAATAATTCTAAACACAAAAAGAAGAGCCAATTAGGCGGTTGCTTCCATGTAACTTGTAGGTATTCGGTGGACATTATACACCTAATATTAACATGCAATTACACAATAAACAAATAGCCTTAAGGGAATCGCACCAAAAGAATGACAATCCACAATTGAAAAAAAAAAACAAAGTAGATAGGTTGAACTTTGAAGCGTCGATCCTAGGCATCTAGGTTTCTATATGATAGGGGTAAAGAGGTAATTTTATTTCATATGGGAATATATGTAATTAAAATTCTGGATTGGGTATATATGTAATTGATCAACTTAATAGAGAGATATATATATAATTTATCCTAAAAAAACTATATGCATCATATTACCTAATATGATCCATATCGAGGATCTATACAAGGTTGATATGCATCAGCCTCTTCTTTATACAAAACAAAAATATATAAAAATAATAGTTGTTAAGAAAAAAGAATAAAATAAACTAGGGAAAAGTTAAAATACAAATGGAGACAAAAATAAGAAGGGTGAGAAGGATTTGTGGTCACACGAAAAACCCCTAAAAAAATTCTAAAAAATTAATAAAAAAAAATCATAACTCAAAATATAAATAAAAATTAAAAAAATTAAAAAAACAAAAATGTTTCCCTCATCATTCTCGTTCCAAAAAAAAACCCGAAAAGACACAATGCAGAGACAAAAGACATAATGACGAAAACGAACAAAAGACACAATTATAACTAAAAAAGGACATAATAAATCGCAAAAATATGACACAATGCCGAATAAAATATAACACAATGTTGACTAATATAACACAATATCAAGAAAAGAAGACACAATCAATGGCGAAAATAAACACAAAACACAATGATAAACAAAAAGACACAATGGTCTTTTTCACTCAACATTATGTTTTTTTTTAAAAGAACGAGAAAGATAGTGGAAACATTTTTGTGTTTTTACTTTTTTTGTTTTTTTTATTAAATTTTGAGTTACGATTTTTTAATTATTTATTTTTAATTTTTTTTTAAATAGTTTTTTTGTGTGGCTATAAATGTTTCTCATTTTTGTCTCTCTTTGTAGAAAAACTTGACCCAATAAACTATATACATCATATCAAAGGTCCATATAAGATTGATATGCATCATATCGCCTCACCCAATATGCATGTAATATCCTTATGGCACCGTTCACCATATGGTAAACTCCAACATTGGCCAAATTGTGATAATATGGCCTATATTGACCAATATAGATCATATAAATATGGACCAATATGCTCCATATTAATCAATATGGAGGATATTGGTGTCAAAATAGAAGGTGAAAGTGTGGGAATAAACGGAGCCATAGCAAAATCTGCTGCACACTGGTTAGCTATTTATCAATTAATGGTGTAGCCTGCATCCTTCCATTGACCTCTCATGATTGAAATTTCGAAAATCAAGAGTCATTAACTATTTTCTTATTGCAACAAGTGAAGAACACTTTTGGGTATTTCTCTTGCCAAAGCATGGATCAAGTTTTACTAATTAACTTGAAAAGTATAAACGCCTTAAAAGTATTTTTAGTTATTGTTACATATTTACCATTATTAACTGTTGCACACTAATCATTATGTATTACTGACTATAAGAGCCTTAGAGGGGTCCCACAGCCTCTTCTGCTCATCGTATTTTCTTTGAAACTCCTGTATTGCCATTCTCCTTGAGGGTTTAACTAATGCAGCTTGCACTGTGACTTTGTTTTAAATTACCTACATGCAATATATAGCCAAATATGAGGATTAGCATTTTCACCTCTTGATAAACGTGTTACATACGTTAGTTAGAGGTGGCAGTGTCAGCTCATTTGTATAGAACATGCCAACTTGGGTATAGTTATACTGATGGCGGATCAAACGGGTAAATTAAATAAACAAAATTGGCTATAAAAGTATCGGGTCAAGTGGGTTAAAAGTAGCGTGTGTTCGAGTAAGTATAAACTCTTATAACTAGTTTTATTTAGAAAAAAACATCTTATGATCTATAACTAAATACGTGGCCACGCGTATTTAACACATTCGTTTCTAGGTTGATTTTATTTTTGTATGATTAAAACCCCTTAACTTTTAAAGCGTAACGATGAAGTTCCACAACTTATAAACTATTATTAACATAAAAGTCCTTTTTTGCATGATTAAATCCCTGAACTTTCGAACAATAAGTGAAAAAGTCCTTTTTTCTTGTATGTCCATACAAATTCTTATAATAAATTTTGGGATTTAATCATGCAAAAATAAAATGTGTTAATTCCGCCAAAGTCCTACATCTTTTTTTCTCCTACAACTTCCCTTAATTATTTAAAAAGTTAATTAAGATCAACATGTGCTTGTGGAACATAACCCAACCTAACTCGATTCTTGCTAGATTTAAAGATGACCCGTTTGACCCAAAAACGTTTTGATCCCTCTATACTTCATCAAAATGTGAATGAATTAAGATTTACGAGCGTTTACATAGTTTGTAGCACGGTTCCTTAAAGGCTGGATCATCTTCTTGTGCCGGAGGGTCCTGACCGAATATAATCTCGCAGCTCATATCATCAAAATCTTAGATCAAAATAAGCACAATGAGTACACTTTGTGGGATTCAATAGTTGTAGCACTTATAAGCTCCTTTTATTATAAAAACTATTGTCTGCCCAAAATTGTAACTGGCACACTGATTTGAAGCATACAAGTTGTTTCAAATTTCCTAAATTCATGATATAAATTGGAATCAACACTTTTAAATCTCTACTTGAAGTGGTGCGCCCTGAGTGGAGGACACGCTGGCCCGCCATACATGTTTTCGGGCTTCTGTATGTTAGTGCAGGCACTGTTATTCCCCTTAAGTTTGTATATGCATGTCTCTATTAATTTGAGTTCTTGAATGATTTGAGTGCACTAAATTTGTTATTTAGGGGTTGTTCTAGATGCACTTTTCCTGTTATGAAATCATTTCTAGTCTATATTTAGTGTGGGGTAAATCTAATGCATTTCCTTGCTTCAAGTGTTTGTTCGACACGTTTATTTATAAATGAGCCCGTGCGGTTTATGTTTTAAATAAAAATAGGTAACCAAGAAGATTTACGTCAAACATGTAAAATAAAAAATAAATAAATAAATAAAAGGTAGTAGTAAAAAAAGAGCGGGCTGAAAGTCGACTAGACTGTAATTTGAATCATATTTGACGCACTAGTTATTTTCAAAACTTTAAAAAACAGTTTTTGGTTAGCCCAAACCAATCCGTTTGACCTGTATACATTTGGCAGGCAACCCGACCCGATCAATTTTTCAGGTCAAGTTTACTTACTAGGAACCATGTTGACGCCAATCCCTAAATTTTTCTTAATGAACTCTTGTGTTGGCATCTTGCATAGGTTTGTGCACATGCCCACGCAGTTCCCCTCTTCCAAAAACCTAAAAAATTCACGAAAATTGCATTAATTTAAAAAATGTTCTCTTGCTAATGTCTGTATTTTTTTAGAAACATATGCAAGAAAAATAAAATTTTACCTGCATTTTGTTATGTGGACAACATTCCTCTCTTTTCTCCCTTCAAACTCCAACTCTCTTACCTTCAAAATACTATTACTTAATTAATTAATATTAATAGTTACAATAATACATAAATCTACAATCGATTTTTAGGTGTCAAGCTATTATGTTAAATCTGAATTTTACTGCATCTTGTACTAGGATTGGGTTTAACTTGAAATGCACTTTTGATTATTAACATGTATCTCTATGGTAGTTATTTTCGGTTAGTACAGCGTTACCTCACTGGGACCCACAAGCCAACTAAATGCTAACGTAGTGAAGACGGCATAAAACTCCCTTGTAAACTTTGATTGGGGCATCAATCTCATCTGCATAATTTAAAATACAAAATCAGATACAAACACAGTGAGTAGTTTCAACCCATTTTCTATGGATATCGAATACCACTTGGCTTTGGGTTGTATTTTGTTGATCGATAGCAATTCGTATAACTTGTATTCATATACTTACAACCTAAAGCATAATGTTTTAAAAGGATTTATCTTAATTACCATAATAATTATATAGTTTTTCAAAACATATCTAAAGTATTAATTACGTACAAAGCCAAACCCTGCGAATCATTTAGAACCGCACATAAAATAACGTACCATTTTTACTCGAACCCAGTTTAGTCTGTATAGTACCTACGGGTGTAATTGAGCCCGTCTAAGCTTGAATGCGGCGTGTCTAACTAAATAGAGTACTAACTGTTTATTTATTTTATTGTATACATATACAATCATTTATATACATACTGATAATTATACATATATATATATATATTAATAGTTCCTAATTCTTTTCTTATTATGTATAATAATAATACTTACTACGTAGCATACAACTTTTATATTAAATATTATGCTTGTGAGCCTAGTCAAATTCGGTATATGAAACTTGGACACAGATTTCCACTCCTTTAATAAGCAAAATTCAATTTCAGCTTGAGTTTATTTAAACTTTGCTCGTTTCGAGTTAGCGAATCAATCTTAAGTACTCACGAGTAACTCTGCTTGTTTAGACCCCTGACGCTAATATAAAAGAGGAAGATATACTGAAAAATAAACTTGCCATGGAGAGTGTAAATCTAGGAACAGCTTTCTCAAGAGCCTTAAGAATAAGGGCACGTTGTTCAGTCGGGCTAAGCTCCCGAAACATAGCTGCTGAGACCTCCACAATTCCTTTGTACCCAGGCGTGTCAATTTTCATTCCTGCATTAGCATTACTAACATCAAAAGTTTGTTCCAACATGTAGAAAACGGGATTTAAACCAAAGTATAAACAAACCCGTGGTTTCTTGGATTGTTTTAGAGAGGTGAGCAATGGCGATACTTTCAAGCCAGTTGTCGTGATAGACAGTCTTTGATGACGTGGTATTGTGGATTTTAAGACTATGATGATTGTTATCTTTAGTAGAAACAGAAGTTGGTTGGGTCAAGAGTGACAAAGTGGAAAGACCACGTTTGGAGAATATGAGCGGTGGTTTCCAGTGAGATCTTGCCGGAAATGAGAATACTCTAGCCGGAGATAAGTGTATGGCTGTTCCCATACTGCTGGAGAGATTTTAGAGAGAGATTTTAAGTAGTGGGAGTTGCCACTTAGAAGCTAGCTTTGCGTATCTTCTTTTGTTTAATATGGCATTGGCATTATATATAGAGTGTTCTGCTTCTTAGGTTGGGTGGGCCACCCTACTCGCTCCACCGAGTAGGTTAGCACACGACCCTGGGTCCGTGCAATGCAAGTTTATCAAACGAGTATAAAATTTGAGTTCGGATACTCGATCGCACTAAAAGCACTCACATCCCCTCTATCATATTCTATCACTTAACTAAAAGTTATATTTTATAAAATTTAATACTTATCTTAAAAAAAGTCCCTCATATCTCATTCTTTATTTTTATCATTATCTCTCATAATCGTTTATTTTATTATTTATCTTGTTTTTAAACACTTAAAGTAAATTGGGTGGAGATTGTAATTTGTCATATATAAAAAGTTTGTATCAACTTTTTATAGTTTAGGATTAGAAAATTGAAATGGTTAAAGAAATGAATTATTTTTTTAAAATATCTAACTATATATTAAATCAACATGATTTTTTTATATGATATTATTCTAGGGCTTAACGCCCTGCTTGCGGTGCGTGCATATAATGTATATATGTGTGAACCCTCGGGTGGGCAAAAGTAAAATTGCACTAATTTTGACGTTATTTTACTAATCTCGTGAAAATAACGTTAAAAGTGGCGGAAGGTTAATCAGGCATCATGTGGTGGCGTTGATAGCCGAAAGACAAGGGCACATGCACCGATCAGCCGGTGTCCCGATGATTGAGTGCTATGTGCCTTATGTCCAAGGCTTGATGCAAAACTACTATCGAGCCGGGGGTCTCACCGGAAGCAGCCTCTCTATCCCTATGGGATAGAGGTAAGGCTGTCTACATCTTACCCTCCTCAGACCCTACCATAGCATTGCTATTGGTGGGATATACTGAGTACGATGATGATGATGATGATATTATTCTAGGGCTTTCACATAGGATGTCACATAGATATCATGTGAGCAGTTTCCTATTTTATCATCTTTTCTTCTAAATACAATATGGAGCATGAGCTCGTTTAGTTATGTTATAACCCATGACCTGGTTTCTCTTCAAATACAACCATCTTCATATGAATATAACACATTGTAAAATTTTAAAAAATAAATTATAGTGTGATATAAGTCTCGAACCCAAGGCCTCATGTTTCAAACTAAAGATGCTTACCAACTCTACTTAAGTAGTTATTGTGTTGGATTTCTTGACTTATAAATAATATATTGCTAATTCACTTATAATTAATACCAGAAAATCATTAAACAATTAAGTTAACATCCAATGTTGTATTCAAAGAGGCTTTTAGAGATTTATGAATTATAAATTTTGTTTATTATTATTAATATCTTATGAATCTATAATGTATGTTATCATGCATATTACTAAATTTAACCTTTTTATTATTTTTAACCATCTGTGTATCACACGGGCTCTATCCTAGTTTTTTATATTTTAAAGAGAGAAGGTTGAATGAGTCGGGAATGGTCTAAAAGGTAACAAAAGTCCATGGTTTATTGATATAAAATACAGAACATTATTACTTAACGAGTTAAGGGCGATGTTGTACATTTGATTTATTTAATTTACTTGTACATTTGATAACTTTAATATCTCAACATGTTGTAACTATATATATTAAGGGCATCTTTGGGATTGGGTTTGAAAAATGCTTATTGGCTATTTTCAAAAAGGCATTTTGAAAAGCTAGGATTTGGGGCTTTTGGAAAAATGTTTTTCAACCTTTTGAAAAATCTAAAAAAAGAAAGTTTTTTGTAATTGCCAAACACATTTTAATTTGAGAAAATTACTATTTGGTTCCCTGTGGTTTTAGGACGGAGATATAATGAGTCCCCGAAAATTTTTTTGAACTGATTGAGTCCCCGTGGTTTCAGAATCGAACAATTTGAGTCCCTGTAGTTTCAGAAACGAACAATTTGAGTCCCTGTGGTTTCAGTAAAATGAAAGTTTTACCCTGAAAGTTAAGTAAGGGCAAGGACCCAAATGGTTCGTTTATGAAACCATGGGGACTCAACCAGTTCAAAAGTTTTTTCAGGGACTCATTGTGCCTCCGCCTTAAAACCACAAGGACTCAAACAATAATTTTCTCTTTAATTTTTTTAGCCTTTTGAAAATACCAATAAGCCAATAAACATTTTTCAAACTCAATCCCAAACATGCTCTAAAGCAACATGATTTTTTTACATGACATCATTTAAAGGCTTTCACATAGGATGTCACATAGATGCCATACAAACAGTTTTCTATTTTATCATCTCTTTTTGTAAACACAATAAGGAACATGAACCCGTTTAGTTATGTTTAACCCATAACATTTTGTAAAATTTTGAAAAATAAATTATTATGTGATACAAGTTTTGAACCCAATACCTCATGTCTCAAACTAAAGATGCTTACCAACTCCACTTAAGTAGTTATTGTGTTGAATTTCTTAACTTCTAAACGATATATTATTAATTCACTTATAATTAATGTATTGCATATAACAATTTTTTATTTTTATTATATTTTTCATGGAACACGGGATCTAACCTAGTTTTCAATTAATTTAAAACTAGTTTACTTAATCTAATCTGGAAAATTACAAATTGTTAACAATATGATTTACATAAAAGCATAATTGCATAAAAATTAATATTCAGTGTGAAACTAAAGTAAAATTAAATAAAAACCTATGTTTTGTTGTATATATAAAGTTATAAATATATTACTATTATATGCATAAAATATTTTATATATAATGAATAATAACTTAGTCTAGCTTTAACTTCGTAACGAGCAGAACTTAAACTTCAGTTCTTTTAAAATAAACAACAATTAATCTACATGATGTTTCTTGTGGAAGTTAGAACTATTTTAGAGTAAGACCATATTGTTAATATGATAATATAACCAAATATAAAACCAAGTGTAGTGGGGCGATATTGGGGGCAATATCGACCCTTTTTGTCATGAACACCCCCTCCCCCGAAGCTTTTTGTTAGGGGGGGGGTGACAAAAGCTTGTTGCCGGCTTCGGTTTAGAAAATAATAGTATTTTATTAATATGTGTTATATATATATATATATATATATATTATTCTAATAAAGTAAAATAAATGGGACACGTGTTATTTGTAGATCCATTCATAGCCAAAATTTCCCGCTCAAACTATTTTCCAATTTTTAATGAAAACTTTTTGTGTTAGTGTAATCAAAACATATCAATACACAATTTTATCAAATAACTAATTGTCTAAATTATAAAGATTAAAAATATGTTGGTATTTATGTCAGTAATAATAAAATTATGTATATCTTTAATGAAATCATATCTACATTCTTTTTATTAAATCAATTTATACACACTTTTTAGTGTATGAGATGAAGGTAGTAAAAATTAACAAACGATATTTATAGTCTAAGAAAATAAAAACAAGTACAAATTATGAATGAATAACAATTTTATTCCCACGTATCCATTCCACCCCCATAGATCCATGGAGTTCTCATCCATCTTTTTTAAATCTACAGTGCAAAACCGTGTTTTAGTCATGCAAACTTTATATATGATGTTCTCTTTTATGTCATTCGTAATTTTAATGAAATATCTTATCATCTTTTGTTAAAAATCGCTATTCCATTAAAAAATATATATAATTACAACTTATCAAATCAATAGGTACATCTTTTTCATGATTATGAAGAAATTGCAAACGTACCACATATTCGTATGAATATTCTATCTAAAAATATATTGGAACTTATTAACCTATTTAATTTGATAAATATAGGTTTTTTAATTTCTACAGTTTAATTGTTTTTCATTTGAGCTTCCCGTGCATCACACGGGTTCTAAAGCTAGTGTGTGTGTGTATATATATATATATATATATATATATATATATAGAAAATGGTTCAAATAAGAATAAAGAGTTTCCTAGAAATGGTAAGAACCAATAGATTTTTAACATTTGGCATTAAAACCTATAGTAAAAGAATAATTCTAAGAAAGTATGTCGGTTATAATGCTGACAAAGTAATTCTAGGAAACTATGTCAGTTTTTGGTAATTTTAAATCTCAACCACTGATTAACATGATCCAATGGCTATGATTTATTCCTAGTGTTCCTAGAAAACTATCTCTTTTTAGTTTAACCCACCCCTATATATATATATATATATATATATATATATATATATATATATATATATATATATATGGTAAGGATCCTAAGAGAACCCTTGACAAATTGAGAACTTTGAGAACCATTTTGGATCACTAAAAAAAATCCCTATAAAAATATTTAAAAAATTATAAAACAAAAAAAACCGAAAATTTTAAAAAAGGAAAAAAACTAAAATTCTTATATTTCATTCCGGTTTCATTAAAAAAACCGAAAAAAAGTTTTTTTTTAATTCGTGTTATATCTATACGCATATGTATACTTTCATTTAGTCTCTAGTTTACGTAATGTACACATACGTGCATTATCATTTACCGTAAATTATACATATGTGTATAAAAAACATAAGTGTACATATATGTATAATTTAGCTAAACCGGGAATTTTATTTTTTTCGTCATTTTTTTAGAAACCAGGATGATAAATAAGAGTTTTGGTTTTTTTTTTACTTTTTTTATTTTTGTGTTTTTTTTTTGTTTTATGATTTTTTTTATTTTTGGGTTTTTTGTGATTCAAAATGGTTCTTATAGTTCTCAATTCCCAAAAAGTTCTCACATGATCCTAATCATATATATATGAGAGGGTTATCCTAAAAACAAGTAGTTTCTTAGGAAGACTACGAATAAATCATAGCAATTGGATCATGATAATCAATAGTTGAGATTTAAAATTACCAAAAACCGACATATTTTTCTAGAATTACTCTTTAACCATTATAATTGACATAGTTTCCTAGAATTGTTCTTTCGCCATAGGTTGTAATGTCACATGTCAAAAATCTATTGGTTCTTACAATTCTTAGAAAACTCCTTATTTTCATTTGAACTTTTTTCTATATTTATCTATATATATAATTGCTTACATAAAAATCCTATGTGTCGCGATGTAGTTGCTCCTCACCCCCTCTCGGACCACCAGATTGCTTCATTCCTGAATGGTGGCTTCTTATACGTTTGACTCGAATTCGCGGGTATGGATCTTACCAAATATGGATGATTCTTAAACGGGTTATAGCATCTCATTTATTTATAAAACATTTAATCATCAAACAATAATTTTCGCGGGTCATGGGTCTCACCAAATCCGAATAATTCTTAAACGAGATATAACATTTCAATTATTTATGAAACCCTTAATCATCAAACAATAATTTCCAGGATAAGTACTATTGAGCTAAAGTAGTTTATGTGAGTAAACCATAATATGCTTTATATATATATGTGTGTGTGTGTGTGTGTGTGTGTGTGTGTGGAGATTTCAAATGAGAACCACTTTAAATTTTAAGAACTAAAAAAATTTTGAATTTTTTTTACACATACGTAATATATGTAGGTTACATGTACGTAAAAAAAACTTACAGAATCTTTTACGCACCAAGTCGACTTATTACATATGTGTAACGGACGTTTAATTTTGTATAATCACTGTAAATCTTTATTCACTCTCATATTTTAATTTTTTAATCACATTTAATCTCAATCACATAATCTAATCTATTTAATTAAATGTGTGGTCAAGAATGAAGTTCTTATAACTCAATAAGGTTCTCAAAATATTCCTCATATATATATATATATATATATATATATATATATAATGTTGAGTTATTCTACAAAGGCCAATAAAAATGAGAAGTGTAAGAAGCAATAGTTGATTGACATGTGTCAAGTGGGGACCAAAGGTAAAATGGTATAAAAGTAATAATACATATATTTTATCTCTCCACATGCAAGTCACATGTCAATTCACTCATCATTTTAAAACGTTCATAACTTTTTCATTCAACATTATTTTAAAAACAATTCACCATAATACCAAGCGTTTTATTATCTTTAATATGAGTATGATTTTGTTATATAAAAATAAAAAAAAATTACGTCATTGTGTCTTTTCATCATTGTGTCTTTCTGTTTGTCATTGTGTCGTGTTTCAAATCATCATTGTGTTTTTTAAATGCTAATAATACGATTATGTAATAATAATACGTAAATATAATGGTAAAATAACAACAAATTGTCAAATATATAAAACACAATGATGAATACATATTACACAATTACATGAAACATAAAACACAATGATGAATACATATAACACAATGACCTGAAACGCAAAACATAATGGTGAATACATATAACACAATGACCTGAAATGTAAAACACAATGGAAACTACATATTACACAATGAAATGAATGCAATACACAATGATAAGTAGAAAGACAAATGATGAGCACAAAGACACAATGACAAACAAAAAGACACAATGACGTAAACTTTGTTTTAGTTGTTATCTTTAATATGAATATCAATTGATAACACAATGACCAAAATTTATAACACAGTGTATAGAAAAACTCAATTAAAAATCATAATGAACAACCAATAACATGATATAAAAAACCTAATATTTTTTTTTTATTTTTATATAATAATATGATACTCATATTAAAGATAAAAAACGCTTGTTATTATGGTAAATTTTTTTTTAAAAAATAATGTTGCATGAAAAAGTTACGGACGTTTTAAAATGATGGGGGAATTGACATGTGCCTTGCATGTGGAAAGAGAAAGTCAACAAAAGTGGGTTATTACCTTTATGCTCTTCTTATCAATTTATTTTCTTAACTTAATCTCCACTATTCAAATATAAGATCAATGGATTAGATTCCTTCTCACCCGTCTCATTTTTGTTATCCTTTGTATTTTAACTTTATCATATATGTATTTAGGCTAAGTATAAAATGAAAATCCACTTCAGTTATGAAAACTTTAGAAACTCATTCCTAACCACATGTTTTTAATTAATGTTTAAATCTTGTGGTCCACAATTAACGTGAATAAAAAATGTAAATATAAATATAACTTTTTCTCTCTCCTGAAAACATATATAAAAATTAGTAAAAAAAATGTTAAAAAATAACAAAACATTTTTTTTGATGTTTCGATGTTTTGTATTAAATGTTACAACATATATTACATGTAACAAAAAAAAAACGATGTTACATAGAGTTTTTACGGGTTTTCACAACTCAAGTGGGTTTTCATTTTAACCTTACCATGTGTGTGTGTATATATATAGGATTAGGTTTATTTCAGAAGTGTTTCTTAGCGTGAGAAGTGCGAGAAGTAATTACAACCAATCATAATTTTTCTTTTATTTATGATTTATTTTAATGAGAGGGGCATCTTAGTAAAAAGTTTTTTTTTCATATATGGCAAGTAACTTATGTGTGGGATAAGTTACATATTTTTTATTTAAATATTTGATAATATAACTAGTTTCATTTACCATAAAATAATCGATCTTCATAATTCCGTTTTATCAACAAATATAACTAAATTACAAACTATTTTCTTTAAAATTGTTTCTTTTTTGTATTTTTAATTTATAATTAATTCGTTCATTTTAATTTTTCAAACTTAACCAAATTCAGGAAGATTTTCAACTTTATACTGAAATCGTAAAATCACATACACAGTACATAAATGATCACACACACGATAAAATTTACACATACAATTCGAAATGCCACCTCCATAGTGTATATATATAAACCTACACACGATAAAATTTACACATACAGAATTAGAAATACCACCTACACAGTACATACATGAACTTACATAACTACATACGATAAAATTACATATATACACAATTCGAAATACCAGGTACATGGTACATTTATGGACCTAAACACGATAAAATATACTCATACACAATTCAAAATACCACCTATACAATACATATATGAACCTACACAGGATATAATTTATACATACACAATTCAAAATACCACCTACACAGTACATATATGAACCTACACACTACAAAATATTTTTTTTTTTATTTTTTACATGAAACACAGATCATGCTAATAACTACACATGTAAAATTGTCACATGCACACTCGCGATATCACCTATGCAGTATATATATGAACTTACACAATATTATGTATAAAGTAGTTTGTAAATAATTTCATGAATCAAATTCTTTATGATTTGAAATAAATGAAAACAAAAAAGAAAAAACAACAAATTGAAGTAATATCGTGATTTATTTTAATATTTGTCTATTTGAAACAAAAGAAAAACAAGTGAAGTCAAACCTTGGTATTAAATTCGGATATGAATATTATGTTAGTATTAATTATTAAATGTTTAGGGAATTAAATAACAAATGATTTATTAACATTTGTTATGGTAGAATAAGACCAAAGTACCCATTTTCTAATAAATATCTTATAAGTGATTCCATATTTATTACAAGAATGTCATTATGATTATGAACCATAGATCAAACATATCAATGGCTTAGATTTATTTCTCGTGCTTCTTGCTATAATATCACTTCTCGCAAGATCCATCCCCTATATATATATATATATATATATATATATATATATAAACAAAAACCCTAAAATCCTACGTGTCGCGATGTGGTCGCTCCCCCTTTTATGGAAGCCACCAGATTGTTTAATTTTTAAATAGAGGCCTCTCATTGATTTAACCCAAATTCATGGTTATGGGTCTTACCAAAACCAGATAACTCTTAAACGGGTTATATTAAAAATTAATCTTACCAATTATTTGATATGAAAATACTATAAAATAGGGATATACTAAAATTTAATATCTAATTTAAAAAGAAGAAGATATTATTTATAATTAATAAACAATTTTATAGTAAAAAAATAAGCTGGTCATGGGTCACCAAATCTAGATAGCTTTTAAACGGGTTATAACATATCATTTATTTATGAAACATTTTTTTCATCAAACCCTAAGTATATTATTAACTTTCTTACAATAAAGAAAATTAAATCCAAAAAAATAAATATTAAAAAACAAAAAATGTAAAACAACCATTTTCTCAAGCCATCAGATTGCTTTATTTGCAAATGAAGGTTTTCTCATGCATTTGACCAGAATTCATAGGTAAAGGTCTCACTATACCCAGATAGCTTTTAAATGAGTTATAACATCTCATTATATTAAAAATTAATCTCATAAAATATTTGACATGAAAATGCTATACAATAGGGATATACAAAAAATTAATATCCTATTTTATTTAAAAAAAGATATTATTTATTATTAAGAAAAAATTTAATAATAAAGAAAATAAATGGGTATCACCAAACCTAGATAGCTTTTAAACCGGATTATAAAATATCATTTATTTGTGAAACAATTTTATCATCAAACCTCAAGTATATTAATTATTAACTTTCTTGCAATAAATAAAATTAAAATCCAAATATACATATATAAATATTAAAAACGAATAATGTAAAACAACCCCCGTAATACGGGGGATAAAATCTAGTGTATGTATATATATAAACGAAACCTTTAAAAGCTCTCTGGTTGATTCCTACAGTTTTTCAAGCCACTGACATAAGGCTAAATATATATAAATCCCTGGTATATTTAATATAATATTTTATTAGTTTTCGTTCGGTTTTTATTAAAATTTGTATATTACTAATTTATTCCAATATTGTAGGTTTCGGGTTTCAATCATGTCGAAAAGAGGGCGAAAAACAAGCGAAAACAAGCAAAATGAGAGAAGCCCGTCGCGCGGCACTTTAGGCTCAGTTTTCTAGAATCTTCTACAAATATTAAGCCTTTGGGTTTAGATTTTCAGAATCTTCTACTAATTTTAAGTTTATGGGCCTTGAAAGTCTATATAAACACCCATAAACTTAACCCTAATCATAACCTGAATACCCTAGCTAACTTGGACGAATTTGGGAGCTCAAGAGGTGATATCTTGGAGGGTTTGAAGGCTTGGAATCATACGATAGCGTGCTTATCGATCAAGAACGAAGACCCCGGGTTTTATCACCTTTAATCTTTCGTTTGTTTTGTTTTCCGCCATGAATTCCTTTATTATTGTTTTGTTTTATTTTATGATGTTAGACAAAACATTATAAACTGCCTAGGCTTATGATGGACCTATTTTGAAGTTGTGTTTTGATTTGGGATTTATTTATCGTTATGGTTTTTATGATTTAGTAAAAGGTTTAATTATATTAAATTGATGCATATGGATATTTAGGATTGTTTGATTAATTGTTATTATTCCATAGTTGCCTAGATTATGTTTGTCATTATGATAGGTTGCTATTAGGTCATCTACTTTGTGTTTTTTACTATTTTATGATTGATATGCATTAAGATCATAGGAACAATAATTATTAATTAATTAAACCTAAGTGTAATGCTAACCTAAATCTGTAAGGTGCTAGGTTATTGATAGATCTTTATTATTTGATCTTGCTAGATTTAGTTCTTCGTAAGGAGTCCGTCTAGGTTTGATTATTTAATTATTGTCTATTTAATCAATTAAATATATTAAGCTGCCTTTGATTTCCGCGCTGTAAGGTAGGAATTCGTATAAAGGAACTAAGTCATAAATAATTAGGTGACCGTAAGAAAACTTGATTTGTAATACTGGTGTCCGTTAAAACTTATTAGAAACTCATAGGTGTCTCTTGATAAGGGTCAGGGGTCATGTTCGGGTTTTCTCTTAAGTGTCTATTTTACGATCCCAGTCCGTAACTTAATATTTTCCCGGTTAATTAACAACTGAAGTTTAGGGGTTTCTAGTCTAGGTAGTTTTCTCATCATCATCTGATTTAATCAAACTTGTGTTTCCATTTATTTTACTTGTTTTTCTTAATTAGTTTTAGTTTAGTATTTTAAATAAAACCCCCCTTTAACAAACAAATAGTCGTGTCAGTATTAGTTGAGTCTAATTAGCTAGTTTACGTAATTTAAAGAGTCTCTTGGGTTTGATATCCGGACTTACTTAGTTGTACTAAAGTCAACCGGCTCACTTGCCGGTTATAAGTTTTAGTTAAGTTAAGAGTCTAGAATTTATTACCTAGTGTCTAGATTAGCGTGTTTTTATTAAACTACTTTGAGCACATTAATTTTTTGGCGCCGTTGCCGGGGAATCTTGGCAATTGCATTATTAGCTTTGATTAGACTTACTTGCTGTGACAACCGGCAAAATTCAGGTCAATATCTGTACAACTCATAAAAAAACAATAATAATAATAATAATAATAATAATAATAATATAGTAATAATAAATCATTATTATTTATCATAGGGATTTTCATAAGCATGCATGATCATTCATCATTTAGAGGTCGTAAATTCCAAACATGTTCATTATATATATTAGGTAATTATAGGAATTACCGCGTCATACGTACAAATATCCGTCATACACGAAGGTTGGTGATATTATATTTTGACTACTAAAAAAACACTTACATATTTTATATACATATATGTAATGACCTTGAACCGTTTCCGGAGCATAATGGCACTTACACGTTATAGACAGACGCAAGTAAGCAAACATATATTTCGACTGGATATAAGTGTAAATTAAGATTTACAGTTATTAGCCTCCTTATAATTTCACTTATACCTATACGAGCTTAGTAAACACAAGTTTAACATAAAATATGATCATCTTATTTATACAAAAGATCCCCCTCATGTGATGCATACAACATACTAGAGGTGTAGGCATGAACACAGGCTACCACAAACCTCAACATTTTCATTAAGTGGTGATAAAAGCAAAATATGTAATCTTTTATTGACCAAGAGCCATACTCCAATTAAATTATTAGGATGGAAGGTTGAAAAGTCAAGGATTGGAAACAAAAGAAAACATCAACCTTCTTTCACCAACCAAACCTATACGGTTTACACACACACTTTTCAAGTTTTTGTCATCTAATGTGGAACAAGATTAGGGATCATGCATGCAAACACTTATTACACTAGAATGGAGGTAGAGACAAAACAAAACCATAGGAAAACAACTTTCACTCTTTCCCTTTCGTTATGACCAACCAGTGACCATATCCCTTTCCCATTGTCAACACACACACACACACCCATTCATCACACATATATATACACACACATAAAGTTATTATTATATGTATAATGTGGCACTATATATAATGAAGTTTAGGAACTAGAAGATAGCATATAATTCACAATCAAAAACCTTCAACCCTCTCTTTCTTTTTCATTTTCTCTATTTGGCCGAGACTTCACCAAACACCCCGTCATTTCGGTTCAACCCTCACCACAACTAAACCATCACATCTCCACCTTCTCATACTCCCTTAATTCTATTTTAACTTCTCAAACAAGCTCTTCCATGACTTAGTTAAGTCTAGAAAAGGTGCTTAAGCTCCAAGAGGAGCCTAGGAGTTGGAGTATTTTACAAGTGCTAGGAGTTGGTTTGGAGTGCTCAAGATAAATCTTCATTTCATCACTAGAAATCTTCACCTAGCTTGTCTAGTGGTATGAACACCATCCTAACCCTTTCTTTACACTAAAAATCTAGTTTAAGTTATGTTAGTTCATCCAAACAAGAATTATACAAGTTAGAAAATTACATTGTTGTTGAAACTACACTAGCTAGTTAGTTGGAACTATAAAATAAGATAGAGATTGATTTGTAGTCTTGAAAACATATATTTTCTTATAAAAACTAGGTACGGAAAATTAATAAAAGAATCGTTGAGATGGTTAGTTTACAAAAACGTAATCTTTATAATAAAATATTATGTCCAAGAAGCCATATATTTAGAGCAAAATATGAAAGTTTAATTTATTTAGAGAAAACACCTTTTCAAGAATATATGTAAATATATTATAAGTTCATAATATACTGAGTACGATGATGATGATGATGATGATGATGATGATATATTATAAGTTCATATACAATATATTGAAGAGTATACTTATTTATATATTTTCAAACTTAGTTAATTAGTGGAGTTTTTCCAAAAATATATATGAGCAATATATATATATATATATATATATCTTAATAATTACCTAATCATATTTTAAAGCCTTTATACACATACATGAGGTTTTTGTCAACGAAAAATTATAAGTTATATTTTTTTTAAATGAATATATAGCGTCACATGTATTTATCAATATTACTTGAGTCATAAAAATAAGTGTATAAATATATATATTTATGAAACATGTTAAAATAACTTAACGTATCACCAACGAGTCGTACCATGCCTAGGGCTAGGTTGTTGGATGAACACATAGCATAAACCGACATAACTAATATGTCGTGCCGACCCTAACACTGGCCCGTACTTGTCATAGGACACACTTAGGTCGGATACCATCAAGAACGTTTGTCATCATTACTCAGCAACACCGAGGTGAGTTTCACAACCCCTTTTTACTGTTGTACTATTTTTGGGGTGGAAACATATTTAATCTTTTAATGCGTAATAAATGATCTTTATATAATCAGAGTAACTCGAGGCCCTTAGATCTTCAGATCAATGCGTTCTATAATCATTAACTATGGATTTAGCCGAGGAATATGTGGGTAGTACTATCGGGATTGATCCCCCGCTCATGGTTAGTAGCTCTAACCAACGTGATAATGGATGTATATATTCTAACTTTATACCGTGGTGTTACGGTACCGGGCAAGAACAACGGATTTAGGGTTGATTATAGGCTCATGTGTTATATATTAATTCGTACTCCTTGCAAGTTTACGGAGGATCATGCATTACATTATTCTTATACCTTACATGTTTTAAATTCTTTATTTGACATAAACGTTTTAACTTTTGGAAACAAATGTTTTATATTGTGTCATTAAACTTGTGAGCTCACCAACATTATGTTGACGTTTCAAGTATGTTTTTCAGGATGCTAAACAAGTAAGAAGAAGTATTGTGGGTACCAAGCATTGCATGTCGGATCACCTATTTTGGAGGATTGTTGTCTATAACTTAACTTGTTTTTAAGTCATAGACTTGGAAATCCTATAACTAATGTTTTAAAATACTTTAAAACCTTTTATCTTGTAAAATAATTAAACTATTTGGTGATCTATGGATGTGATGTTTGCTTTAATCAATAGCTGTGATTATCCATGATTCATCGCACGCTCGCGTTTCTGCCAAGGCGGTGTGTGACACTTGCTATATGCGTACTATTTATATTGTGTTTTGTTTTTAAGTCGTAGGATTTAGGTTAATATAGTTTAGTTAATTGTTAGTTTTATTTTGGAGTCTTTTAGTAGGAGTCTACTTCGTTTTATTTTATTTTGAGTCGTAGGAGCTAAATGTCTGTGTCTTTTATTTCTTTTGAGTCTCGTAAATATGTGTGAGATTTGTGGTGGACCCAATTTTACGCTTATATGTCCTCAATATGTGGGGTGCTTGGTACATTATTTTGCTAATCCTCCTGTGCAGCCGCAACAAAATTTTTAGCATGGGCCTCCTTCGTATTATTACGATCATCTATATCAGCAGCCTCAGCATAATCAGGGTCAATTTGATGGTCAATATTCTGATAACAACCCTGTTGAGACGTGAGAATAGTTTGTCCGAGAGTAGTATGAAGAATTTAGAGAATATGTTGGCTCAATATCTGGCCTCAGATTCCCAACAGAAGTTAGTTGAGCACCATATCATCTTGAAAAATCAGCATAGCGTTATTAGTTATTACAGATCTCCAACGTACAATAGAAGCATTAATAAGAGATTTGATGAGGAAGAAGAAGAAGAAAAGAGATTAAGGTTATTGGAATATGTGGACGAGTCAGATGAAGAGATCATGCATGTAACGCCCGTAAAATTTCGTTGAGAAAAGAAAAGATGCTTATGGCTTGTATGATTCTATCTTCTATCGGGACTCGTCCTGAATCTTCGGGGACCTCCTAGTCGTTCCCATAAGTTTGATTTCTTAACTTTCATCCAAGTGTCGCAACTCTCAACTTAGAAGGACCAGAATGTAACATTTTTATATTAATAAAAATAAATAAATAAAACCCTAGCCCCTTTTGCTTGGTCCGATCGGCACCCCTCAAACCCCCCTCCTCGTTTTGCGTGTAATCAGCCACCGTTCAGCCTCCGAAAGTTTAATTCCAGGTCGGTACTAAAATTCTACAACTCTTTTTCACCTTAATTCATCCTTATGGCTCGTTTATTCGTCGTTAAACCGCTTGTTTTAGGCTTACCCGGTGGCTGTCCAATTGGGCAGTTTCGGGGATGTTTCGGCTAAGGTTTTTGCACCACAATCTTCCTAGATATGTCCCATATAACATACTTTAAAATCATGTGCTTTGGTGTTTGTTTGATTGGTCAACTAGTTATAGATTGAAAACTAGTTTTCGGTTGTCTAGAATAGTGATTTGTTGCGTTTAAAGCGAGGGATGAAGTAAGTGATGACCAATTTAGTTTGGGTAGCTTCGGTTAAATGTACTGGCTGTTGGAAAGTGATTTTTATAAGTATTGGGGCTAAATTGGTTGTCGGTTACTCAAACGGGTCGGTACAACGCGCATTCGCGTTTATTGAATAGTTGGTGCGTTGTGCTTGCGAGTTACCGACCCATTTGACTCATGTAGTGTCGTGTGGACTTGTAGGCTGTGAATTTATCATATTGGGTCCACACAGGGCTGATTTGGATGTTAATTTCTTAAACAACTCTTAAACGCGCGTGTTAGTATCATCTAGTGCTTCCGGGGATAATTTGGAAATTCTTGATTCTCGGCAGTATCTATGGGTCGTTTTGGTAAAGATAAGGCCCCGGGGGCTGTTTTAAATGAATTTGGCGAGGTCGAGGCGTTAGGTAGATCAAACCATATTAGAACGCCTCGTAGGATAAACGAGTCGATTTGGTACCGTTAGTAATTATTGTTCGTAATCCAACAGGCTTTTGAGTTGTGGGAGTACTTAAGGGCCCTCTAGCCTGTTGTGATTGTATGCCTCTTTTCAGGTGAGTTCATGATGCCCCTTTTTACTCTTTTCAAGTTTTGGGCTAGCATACACACTTAAGCGATTTTGCATGATGAACAGTTAAATTATTTTGCATAGGCTTATTTGTATAGAATATGCCTTGGGATGATATTTATGTATGTTTGTACGTATGATTATACATGTATTATTGTATGGCCAATAATTGGCGATGTTAATTAGTCGTTATCGACTAAGGCTGTTTGCGTATGCCTACTTTGTGTTTGCATACGGATGAATGGTGATCTTGCCGGGCCAAACTATACTACTCAGGTTCTTAAATCCTGTGGCGGGCCCTGGAAAGCCTGTAAGGGGGGAGGCTCGTGTGGCATGATCACCATCGGATGGAATGATACGTGTTTGGGTTGTATGTGTGCTCGACCCTGATGTTATTACTTGGATGATATTTATAGGGATATAATTATATAGATGTACATATATATAAGTATGACTACTTATTGTTGACGATGGCCTAACTGTTCGTATCCCGTTTTATTTTAAAACTCTTGGAATGATTATTATAAATGTTGATTATTAAAAACTTGAACTCACTCAGCTCAAGCTGACTTTGTGTGTATGTTAGTGTGAGTTTCAGGTTAGGAGGAGGATGCTTACCGCTTGGACGTGCTCGAGGCTACTGGGACGGTTGAAGACATATCTAGTCGGAAAGTTTCATTGATGAACATTGTTCTTTTCAATTTTTATTAAATACATTTAGATTTGGTTTTGGGCACAATTCCCAGGTTTTGGGAACTTGTTTTATCAATTATGACTTTTCCGCTGATTTATACTCTGAACATGTTTTAAAATAAATGAATTGCCTTGGGTTTAAAACCACATTTTCCTGGTTTTGAGAAATTTGATATTCCTTATTTCGCTGTTTAGTACTCTGAAATGATTTTAATAAGATGAATTAGTTTGGCTTTAAATTTTCGAGAATTTTTGGATACGATGACCAACTGTAGGATTCCCGGGATCCGGGGTCTTACAATGCAAGTAACAGAGACGAAAATGGACGATGAAGTCCCACCTCCGGTTCCACAAGTTAATATTGCTAATTACTGGAGTGACTCTGATGATGAAATAGATGAAGAAGAGTGGGCTGCTTTTCAAAGGTCGTTAGTGAAGAAATAAGAGATGGTGGATGAAGTGGATTTGGGAGATTCACTTGAGTTGATATTTGGTGTTGAGGAAGAGGTTGAGAATAAGTTGTGTGAGGAGGATGAGCTTTTGGATTTGGAGTTAGAAGGGTTTCCTGAGTACGATGAAATAGGTGAGTTCGATTCGGAGGGTGACTTAGCATTTTTTGAAGCCCTACTAGAAGATATAGAAGCGGTGGTAGTGGAAGACCTCCACAGCTGGCCGTGACACTTATAATAAATGTCGCTCATAAATCAAAACCATGGGAGAAGGCGAAAAGAAGAGCATCTGCGAACCGGAATAATTTGCAAGTCAGAAGATGGTCTACAGGAAAGAGGAAGTCATTGAAGTTCAAGAACAACCAGTCTTCTCGATACATGTCATGCATTCGGTTCATGCCAGCTAAGTTTAAATTTTGGTGGTCTGACTCGTTAAGGATTTTTAAATCATTTTTCAATTCCACCGAGAAAATTTCAATGTGTAACAAGTACCGGTTGGAACTAAACGGGTTAGATAGGGTCCATGTGAAAGAGAAACCTCCTGATTAAGTTCAAGTCTAGGGAGGTTCCGCGGAGTTTGTATAATTGTCGAGTCACTAACGTAGATTTTTGTAGTTTTTCTTTGTTTTTGTTTTTAAGTTTTGCAGGTTTTGAGCTAGAAAAATGACCCCCATGAAGTATAATAAAATATTCAAGTGTGGGGATGAAGCAGCAGGAGCCGTATACTTTTTATTTATCAATTTGCTGTTATTATTCATATCATATATTGTTTAGGGTTGGTTGGTCTGGTGAGATACTTCGAATGTTTAGACATCTATCAAGTTGATAAGATATGTTTTTAGATATTGATTGTTGTTTTGCCGCTTCCATTCGTGTGTGAGAGAAGGAGATACCGTTTGCTGAGCACGTTTGGAGTTGGAGGGCAGTCATGGAAGAAGACTTTGGCATCATATTTCATACGCATATTAACAGCTAAGTCTTTTCCATTATACATCTTGCTTGTTTATTTTTATTTTTATTTTTGTTTTTGTTTTTAGGTTTTTAGTTTTTTTTGTATTCCGATTTTATTTTTATTTTTAGTCCTTATCCTTGCATTGAGGACAATGCAAAATTTAAGTGTGAGGAACACTAGTTAGTTAGTTGAATAATTAAACCTTAATCGTATCTAATGGCTGCTTGGTAGACTTTGATGCTTAAACTTAGGTGGATAAACAATATCCTTGATCGTCTTAGCTCATCATCATCATCATCATCGTACTCAGTATATCCCACCAATAGCAATGCTATGGTAGGGTCTGAGGAGGATAAGATGTAGACAGCCTTACCTCTATCCCATAGGGATAGAGAGGCTGCTTCCGGTGAGACCCCCGGCTCGATAGTAGTTTTGCATCAAGCCTTGGACATAAGGCACATAACACTCAATCATCGGGACACCGGCTGATTGGTGCATGTGCCCTTGTCTTTCGGCTATCAACGCCACCACATGATGCCTGATTAACCTTCCGCCACTTTTAACGTTATTTTCACGTGATTAGTAAAATAACGTCAAAATTAGTGCAATTTTACTTTTGCCCACCCAAGGGTTCACACATATATACATTATATGCGCGCACCGCAAGCAGGGCGTTCTTAATCGTCTTAGCTATTCATGAAAAATGTGTAACAATGTTTTAATCTGCTTTTTATGAGGTTTAAGTCAAGTTGGGGTGGTTTGATCCGGTAAAATCTAAAATAAAACGGGTCTTGACTGTGGGTTCCACTAGATTATATAAAAATAATAATAATAATAGTTGGATCTTATTTGTCCCGGTAAAGACAAAGGCATGGGTTTAAGTGGACAACAATATCGGTGATCGCAGTTTTTGCGTTGTTCAAAAATTTAAGATAACCTATATGTTTTTAAGACCGTATTTCTTCGATTCTGGTCTCATTGCAATTAGAGTTTTTCAGGGACGAAAAAAGTTAAGTGTGGGGATATTTGATATAAGGCTAAATATATATAAATCCCTTGTATATTTAATACAATATTTAATTAGTTTTCGTTTGGTTTTTATTAGAATTTGTATATTACTAATTTATTCAAATATTTTAGGTTCCAGGTTTCAATCATGTCGAAAAGAGGGCGAAAAACAAGCGAAAACAAGCAAAATGGGAGAAGCCCGTCACGCGGCACTTTGGGCTCAGTTTTCAAGAATCTTCTACAAATATTAAGCCTATGGGTTTAGATTTCCAGAATCTTCTACTAATTTTAAGTTTATGGGCCTTGAAAGTCTATATAAACACCCATAAACTTAACCCTAATCATAACCTGAATACCCTAGCTAACTTGGACGAATTTGGGAGCTCAAGAGGTGATATCTTTGAGGGTTTGAAGGCTTGGAATCATACGGTAGCGTGCTTATCGATCAAGAACGAAGACCCCGAGTTTTATCACCTTTAATATTTCGTTTGTTTTGTTTTCCGCCATGAATTCATTTATTATTGTTTTGTTTTATTTTATGATGTTAGGTTAAACATTATAAACTGCCTAGGCTTATGATGGACCTATTTTGACGTTGTGTTTTGATTTGGGATTTATTTATCGTTATGGTTTTTATGATTTAGTAAAAGGTTTAATCATATTAAATTGATGCATATGGATATTTAGGATTGTTTGATTAATTGTTATTATTCCATAGTTGCCTAGATTATGTTTGTCATTATGATAGGTTGCTATTAGGTCATCTACTTTGTGTTTTTTACTATTTTATGATTGATATGCATTAAGATCATAGGAACAATAATTATTAATTAATTAAACCTAAGTGTACTGCTAACCTAAATATGTAAGGTGCTAGGTTATTGATAGATCTTTATTATTTGATCTTGCTAGATTTAGTTCTTCGTAAGGAGTCCGTCTAGGTTTGATTATTTAATTATTGTCTATTGAATCAATTAAATATATTAAGCTGCCTTTAATTTCCGCGCTTTAAGGTAGGATTTCGTATAAAGGAACTAAGTCATAAATATTTAGGTGACCGTAAGGAAAGTTGATTTGTAATACTGTTGTGCGTTAAAACTTATTAGAAACTCAGGGGTCCTATTCGGGTTTTCTCTTAAGTGTCTATTTTACGATCCCAGTCCATAACTTAATATTTTCCCGGTTAATTAACTATTGAAGTTTAGGGGTTTCTAGCCTAGGTAGTTTTCTCATCATCATCTGATTTAATCAAACTTGTGCTTCCATTTATTTTACTTGTTTTTCTTAATTAGTTTTAATTTAGTATTTTAAATAAAACCCCCCTTTAACAAACAAATAGTTGTGTCAGTATTAGTTGAGTCTAATTAGCTAATTTACGTAATTTAAAGAGTCTCGTGGGTTCGATATCCGGACTTACTTAGCTATACTAGAGTCGACCGCTTCACTTGCCGCT